>NW_011341202.1:0-5760 GCF_000735185.1 Notothenia coriiceps
TCAATGGGAGCTTTTCTGAAAGTAAGGTGTTGCAGTGTGGGGTCCCACAGGGGAGTTCGCTTGGGCCTTTGTTGTATTCTATATTCACAAATGACCTTCCTTACGTATTAAATAAGTCCAGTGTAATAATGTATGCTGATGATTCCACAATGTGCAGTACAGCATCAACATGCAGCGAGTTAAACAATCTACTTAAAATAGCGATTAAAGCCATAGCAGACTGGGTCACCAATAACAAGCTGGTACTCATGTGACGAAGATAACTTTGTCACTATGGACTGACAGCTTCAGGCCTTGTATATTGCATATGTGCACATTTGTATACAATTTATACTATTTATTGATGTAGTGTTTATTGTATCTTATTTTGAAATGTGTTGTCTGTTGCCGTTGATTGTGTGCACCTGGTGCCCTGTGTTGTCTCCTCCCCCCTCACCTGTGTCCTGTTGGGTTGATTGGGTTGTGCATTTAGGCCCTGGGGTTTTTCTGTTTGGGAGAGGTGTGTGAGATCCTTGTGGTTGCTGACTGTGTTCAGGGAGAACAGCGAGATTGAGGCTGTGAGTCATGGGTCTATGATTTTAATAAATGCCCACACTGGGTTATATTTGGGACGTTTTGCCTCTGCCTCCTTGCTTGGTCGGGCCGCTCAACGGTCAGCTTCACAATTGGCGATTATATAAGGTTGAAAAATAATCTGGTGTGTGTAAATTGGGTGAAAAAACTGAATTATTGTAGCGAAAAGCGATTAAATGCGAGAGAAACAAATGAAGTGTATGTTAATCACATTTGATTTATTTTACTTTTTATAACAAAGCATTTGAAAGTGATGGCAAAACAAAAAGAGCACAAAACATACATATAGATCCAAGAAAACCACTTCACACACTAGCTGCAGGATACTAAACACTATACAAACACAGGGCTGTTCTGAACAATCTGCAGCTGAACTCCGGACTGTTGACACTGTAATGCTTCATTCTTGTAAAACTAGTTCTGCCGATTCTCAGACGGATGATGTAGGAGTCAAAATTCCAGGGTATTGTTAAAAGAAAGAAAAAAAATTGTTGAAGTGAAGACTGAAGAATGACTTGAAGCTGTCATGATTACTGAGGCACTAAACCTTTGAAATGTCACTGATGATTGAACATCCCAGCAGGTGTTAGCTGTATCCATGGTTACTTAAATCCCAGCAGTTCAGGTTGGCAACTACCTAGGAGCGGTTGGATCCGGAGGCTCCGTCTTCGTCGTCAGGCGGACAGGCGACGAAATCGGCCAACATGGAGGCCATGGAGTCATCGTCCATCTGGGGGACAGACAGAAAACTGCTGAGTCGTGCTCTGGGACTCTTAAACCGTGTCATGCTGAAGAAGGGAAACCTCCTCCAAATGATTGGGAATGCATAGGAAATATTTACACAAGGACACTTCTTTGGGGATTCTAGAATTGTGTACAATATTCTCTAAACAGCTGCGTAAAGATAACATGAACATCTTTGCTAAACTATGCGGAAAATGGGTATTATGGGTAATTGTATCAACCTCAATGTTGGGACATTTTCTCAAATATTTATACTCGCACATTTCAGCAGAGTACTGCCATTGGGATCTTACAGGAAACATATCTATTTCTGTTTCTTGATCTTTTCTACGTCTTCCTAACATGTGTGGTTTGACTTGTTTGGTATATTATTATTTATTTTAGATGTTATTGATCTGTGTGAATCTTTGCTGTACTGTTTTTTTTCACGCTTACCCTGTTGCAGCTTTGTACAACTGAATTTCCCCTCGGGGATTAATAAAGGTTCATCTTATCTTATCATAATGCATTAGTGTTGCACGGTGTACCGATACTTGAAAGATACCGCAATACCCTGCCGTTAAAAACGTTATGATTCCTCCGTTTCATTAGTATCGGTACTTTAAGAATGACGGGGAAAAGTAAAGCGCTGTTTTAATCCCTCCCCTCTCAAGCACGCTCGAAGTGCCTCCCCTCTCTCATGCACGCGCTAGCTGCCAGAGCATGTGAGAAAAGGAGAAGCATGGCTGCAAGTGGGAGTGCAACTGCGCCTCGGCTTGTTGACAGAAGCGAAATGTGGAAGTATTTTAGCTATATCTCTGACAGTGAGGGCAAGCCTACGGACACCACGAGGCCTGTCTGTAAGACATGTTTTAGATCCCTGCAAACCAAGGGAGCCAACACATCAAACTTGGCTAAGCACCTCGCCGACCGGCATCTAGAGCTGTTTAAAGAATTTAAAGACAGACAGGTTAGCGAATGTGATAGATAACATAATTACATCATGCTCAAGCCCATGCCCTCAAATCTAAGTCAAACAAGTGTAATTTATTTTGTGACAAACTAATGTTTTCGTAGTTTGACGAGGCAATTAATGGCAATGATAACTGTCTAATCTTTTTAGCTAACTTACCAATGTGGCTAACATCTGCAATGTACATTTTGTCAATCATTATTTATATTACCGTACTATTACATTTTAATAAAATATAAAGTTAACTATCAAAGAAATCACAAACTCAAGTATAAAGAAGAGACCATGTTGAAAACACTTAACAGATAAACTACAATTTTATCGATCATTAAAATAATTAAAGAAAATAATCGGCTTCGCAATTCTTGACTTGGTATCGAAACCAAAATGTTGGTAACGTGACAACACTATAATGTATGAAATGGTGATACAGAACAAAATGTGTTGGGTCATACACACACGGTAGTGGTACAACCCACTGTTTTAACCTGAGTGTGGAAATAGATTTTTGACTAATACATAATTTCTGCTTTTATTGGCACATGAGCAATTTCCTTTTGAATGACTGCTCTGAAGAAACCCAGGTATGTAGTGATTAATTTGCTCCTGAACATTTCTATGTTTCATATATTTGCATGTTGTTTATTTAAGATCTTTTCTCTTTTTATCATTAGAGAATATTCTTAAATCAAAAACCTGTCAAATAAAAGCTCTATTGTAAATGGTCTGTTGTTTTTACTATAGCTGTTTTATTCCATTTTTTTTTGTTTTCACCTTTTTATTTGTATTTTTACTTATTTTATGGTTTGAAAGCTAAGCTGTTCTTATTATATTTAGATATTAATTTCTCTCTACAGCATAACAAATAAATAAAGCTGTATTGTAACAAAAACAGAAAAAACAGGTTATTTTTTTATGTTTTTGTGTCAGCTTGAACTGATTTCAAGTCTCCTATCTGTTCAATAATTACACCTTGCACGATCGATTCTATATAAACCTGACTGAGTAGATCCAGCCATGTGTTTTTACCTTCGTCTTCTCAGAGCGTGGCTCCTCCTCCCTGTTTGTCTCCTCCCTCTTCCTCTTCACTCCCTTGCCCTCCTCTCCGTCACTCTCCCCCCCCCCAGCTTCCATCTGCTCCGCCTCCTCCTCCTGCTTTGTTTTGGGGCCAGTGGAGGTGGCAGGTTCTGCTGCTGCGGGGTCTCTCTCCCCTTCAGGCTGCGCCTCCTGCTGATTGGATGGCAGGCTGTCACTCACACTGGCTTCCTGTGCAGGTTCATCTGCTGACTCCTGTTCAGGGGAAGAGGGTCAGGTTTCCTTGTAACAACACTGTAACAATAGCAGCTTATCTATCTACTGTTACAGAACAAAACACAGATAATAGGAGAGGGCACAGAATGCTCTCCTCCCAGTTTTATAGAGGAAGATGTGGAAGTAGGTGAAGAAAGAATAATGTTGGGAATTCTGCCCAAATGTGAGAAAATATGATAGTCCTTTGTTTGATGGGAGATACCGTGATCTGTTGTCGTTTTATTACTTGCTAAGCTTCTGTCTCTTCATTTAAACCATCCTCCATTGTTTCCCCCTAACCTGAATACATTCCTATGTTTTTCATTCTTTCCATTAGCCTTTTTATTTTGACTCCCTACTTCAAACAATTATTAACATCTCCTTTAACTAAACCCAGCTTAAACAAAACTCATACCTAAACTCCTTTTAGTAGACTATATATATATTTTTTTATATGCACTTTACAAATATTTTCCAAAGGTGAGATTTTAAAGCTGGGTCACCAACCTGATTCTGATTGGCTGTGCATTTTTCTGAGGCCGCCTTTAGCTCCATCTCATTGGCTCCTTGCTCCCACGTCCTGGCCTCCTCCTGCTCCCCTCCCTCTCCTCCTCTCGCTGCCCCTCCCTCCTCCTCAGCCTCCTCCCTGTCCTCCAGCGCCCCCCCGGTCACACACAGGATCTGAGGCATGGTGGGGTCGTCCATCCTCTCGTTCTCGTCCTCCTCCCCCTCCCGCGCCTCCTCCAGCACTCCGATGCTCTCCACCTTCTGCACCTTCACCCGGTCCTCTCCGAACATGGCCCTGTTGGTCTGGATCTCCTCGATGCCTCCTTCTGCCTCCGCCTCCACGCTGAATCCCGCCATCCCTCCTTCATCCACCACCGCTCTGAGCACCTTCCCCCCCTCCATCCCCGCCTCTCCCGCCTTGTCCTCTGTTCCTTCCAGTGGAGGTATTTCCCCATCCTCCTCCTCGTCTTCCTCCAGCTCCTCCCCCTCTTCCTCGTCGTAATCATCGTACTCTTCTCCGTCGTAGAACTCCTCCTCTACAAAATCGCTTGCCTCCTCATCTTCATCCTCCTCGTCCAGGCCCTCCTCCTCCTCATCCAGCTCCTCGTCGTCCTCCTCCTCTTCGTCCTCCTCATCGGTGCTGTTGATGTTGATGACGGCGGAGTCTTCGTTGCTGGCCGGGGGGGCTTGGTGCTGGTGGAGGTGTCGCCCCGATTGGCTCAGCTGGTTCTGCAGCTGGTGCATCTGGAGCGGCAGCCCAATGGGGCCCGGCTGCCCCGCGGCGGGGGGCTGCATCAGCATCTGCTGGAGCTGCGGTCGGCCCGGCAACGAGTCCCCGAGAGGTGCAGCCGAGAGAGAGCTGGAGTTCAAAGGCGGAACCAAGGAGACCACGGAGGAGTTGGAGGGAGTGAAGGAGTTGATGGGGGTGGTGGAGGTGGTGAGGAGAGGGGAGGAAGTGGCCAGGTCGTTGGGGAGGGAGACCCGGTCTATGGTGGTGGCTGCTGTGGTCGGGACCATGGAGAGGGACTCTGGGAGAGGGAGCGTGGCCCCCCCTGGAGCGTTGACTATGTTCAGGGAGTTGGCAGCGGTGGCCGCCTCGTCCTGCTGGGTCTCCAGGTGCAGCATGCCCGGGGGCACGATGACCACGCTGTCGTCTGAGTCGCTGGCCAGGGAGATCTCCACGTCCTCCGCCTCCTCCCGGTCGTACCGCACGAACACCGGCCGCTGGCCCTCGGGGAGGCCCAGCCCGGCGGCGTCCTGCTGGTGGTGGGCGTGGGGGGACAGGATCATGTCCGTCTGGCCCGGCAGCCCCGGGACCAGGGAGAGGTGGTTCTCCAGGGAACCCAGCAGGGAGGCGGAGCCCAGGCCGAGGGAGTGGCGGGTGGGGAAGGGGGTGCCGGGGGAGGGGCCTCCGAGGAGAGTTGGCAAGGTGAGTCCGGGAGCCTGAGAGGTGGGAAGGACTGGGGCGTTGGGGGTTGGTTTCAGGGTGAGGGGTGGTAAGGGGAGGGCGATGGAGGGAATGCGGGGGTGGAGGAGGGAGTTACAGATGGTTAGAGCCTCGATGCAGAATGTAGAAACCTGTGGGGGGGGATGAGCAATGAGAGTCAGTAAAAATTGGGAAATGACTGACAGCAGAACAGCGGCTACACATGCACACATCACATGACACTCGGGAGAGGGGGCCTTTCTTGCAG
>NW_011341202.1:5796-12081 GCF_000735185.1 Notothenia coriiceps
CTCTCTCTATGTTTTCTGTGGCCCTGCACGTGTCAAGTTAAGGTAAAAAGGGTAATAGGTACTCTTTAAATAAGTTAAATAAACTTACATTGTTTCAATAAAAAATTAAGTGATTGTTGTTTTAATAACTTTCCATAGCATTTGGAAGAAAACAAGATCAACTGCACGTTTTATGCTTAATAATATTATTATCGGACTATAATATATGGGTTCATTTGTTTATGTTGCTGGGTAGCTTGTGAATATCCCTCTGTGTGCTGTAAACCATTATTGATTTAATAATACCATAATAAATGTATTAATACTTTTTTGAGATACTTATATTAAGTAACTTAAGCAATCTGATCATTTTAGTGGAGTAAAATGTACAATATTTATATTTAAAATGTAATGGAGTAGAAGTATAAAGTAGCAGAAAAACCCAGAAAATAAAAAAGACTTGAGTACATATTAAATATAGTATAGTAAACCGAGTAAGAAACATATGAAAGGGACCTATTACGCTCATTTTCAGGTATCATTGTGTTCCTCTTGACATGTCTCCATGCTTTAATGTTCAAAAAGCAATTTTTTTTCCTCTCATACTGCCTGTGCAGCGGCACCTCTTTTCACCCTCTCTGTTTGAAACCAGAGCCCAGTCTGCTCTGATTGGTTAGCTGTCCTGCCCCTTAGCACGTAAATGTGTTGGAGTGCTAGCCAATAGAAGCACAGAGTTAAATATATAGATGTCCCTATGTTCAGGAAGTAAACAAAAAGGAGTCTGGGGGTAAGGGGGGGGTTCGAAGTGTGTCCCATTCTCCCTCCTGTAGTCACCTTGAGGTTGCGGTCATTGCGTCCCTTGCTGAGGATAGACACAGCACAGGTCAGAGGTGGAGGCCAGCAGGGAGAAGGGACCAGGACCAGAGCCAACAGTAACCTAAAATATCCAGTGGAAAAAAACACTGATATTAATACATCATCCATTACACAACAGCCTTATTTCTTTTCTCATCTGTGCTACAAAACAGAAGGTGTAAATCTCTCTCTCTGTGTGTCTGATTACCTGTGCAGCTCCTTCCTGCTGGGGGCGCTGCTGTACTGGCCGCTGACGCTGCCGGCGGACTCACACGAAGTGCTGCTGCTGGACTGCTGCTGCTGCAGGCGCACACAGAGCGGCAGCACCACGTCATGGAGGCGCTGCGGGAGGGGAATCACAACAGAGGGGAGAATCATAGACTGTACGTTTGTTTTTTTAAAAAGGGAACAAGGTGTCTGTCCAGCAATAGAGCGTGGGTTCACGTGTTGATATTTACCTTGTGTATATCGTCTTTCAGCAGTGTACCGCTGGTCAGTATGATGTGCCTCAGTGCTGGGAAGGGGGGGGGGGGGAAGTAAAATCAGTGTCATTTCCTGGATTTGCAGAACAAGGCAAGGCAAGTTTATTTATATAGGCAATTCAAAGTGCTTTACAAAAATAAAAGGCATTATATAGGAAGCAGAATCTCACCCCTGAGCGCTGACAGGCAGGTGTCCTGATTGGCTAGAACGTCTCCTTTTCTCTGCAGTGACGGCCCCACTGAGTCTGACATCACTAGTGTTTTGGTCCTCCGGGGGCCCGGCTTCCCTCCAGGAACCGCATCAGAGGACAGACCTGCTCTGAGCTGCAGGACAAGGCAAGTTTATTTATAAAGCAACTTTCAACACAAGGCAATTCAAAGCGCTTTATAAAAATGAAAGACATTGGGAGCTTTAAGAAAAAGTGCAGTGGAATCACAATAAAAAATGTTATGTAAATACATTGAAAAATAATCATTAAAAAGCAAAGACAATAAAATAAAAGTAAAATAAGCTATTATTGAAAAATACAGGTATAAGTAAAAGAATCAAAGTTCAAATGTAGTGTAAGATATGAAGTTTTTTTGATTCAATGAAAAGCAGCAAGTCTTCAGCCTGGATTTTAAAATAGTAAGAGTTGTAGCGGACTTGCCGGTTTCATCGATTTTTTGGTGATACCATTACAGTAGTCTAGTCTAATGAAGATAAATACATGGACACATTTCTCCAAATCCTGCTGAGACATTAGTCTTTTGATCCTAGATATATTAAGGTGATGGAAGGCTAGTCCATGAATACACCTAGATTTCTGTCCTTTTCTGTTGTTTTGAACATTGCCGACTGAAGTTCAGCACTGACTTTTATTCGTTCCTCCTTGTCTCCACAAACAACAGATAAAAAGGGAACAATTGGAACCTGCTCCTGCAAACTACTGCTTCTCCTCAGGTTTCGAAAAAGGGATTTCATGGTTCTTGAATACATTCAAACTAACCTTGATGGACTCGGCCCCCGGTGTGATGTCACCCAGCAGGTGGCTGAACAGCAGCTCTGAGTGTCCGGGGCTCCCCTGCAGGATGCTAGCAGAGGCTCCGGCCACCTGGACCCACAGCTCCAGGGTCCTGTACACCGAGACCCTCACTGAGCTGTGGGAGGAAGGGGAGACACGCGAGAGAAAGGTTTTAGCTGCCAGTTCAAAACCTGATATCATACACAGCTTAAGCCATCTTCCAGGTCTCAGCCCGTTAATGAAAAATGTCCCACCATTTATGTGGATTAGTGTCGTTGGTAAATGCAGTTAATTGACACAATAAATTCCTCAGTGCTTGCTATATTGGCCCTTAAGTGGTTTCTGTATCCTGGGGGATACATTTATTTGACATTAATAGGGGGCTAAAAACAATTGTTGTCTGGGTGTAGTAATAGCATTTCATGGGCGTAACATTGGTGTCACATAGGTATAATATAGGTGTATTAATGGTGTAACATGGGTATAATATGGGTGTAAAAATTGTCTAGTAACAGTGTATTTATGTGTATTGTGGCTCAGTAGTTAGTGCGCTGATCTTCGGATCACGGAATCCCGCTGCAGTCAACATTCCACTGTGTCCTTGGACAAGACACTTCACCCCAAATTGTTCCTGTGGGCATTGCCCACAGTACTCAATGTATGTAAGTTGCTTTGGATAAAAGCATCTAACAAGTGACATGTAATGTAATATTATGGGTGTAATGTAGAAAATAGCAATCAATTAATCTTCGGAACATTAAATGCCAGTTCACCAAAAATAGTACTTAGTTCAGAGAACTTTTCCCCCCATTTTCAGTCCCTGCTAGAGAGGTGGGACTATCCTGGGGAGAAAAAAGTACCAATTTCGATTAGCTGGGCGAATTGCAAACCACGCCCCGAAAACTCTGAAAAGTTGTGTGAAACCGCCATTGTATTTGCTGGCATTAACATTATTAGCATTAGCCCCGCGCACCAACGGAGAGAGAATGACTTATGGCAACACAAAAAAAAACATGGGAGCGGTGGAGTGATGAGGAGGTGTCGGCGTTCTGAGGATTTACTCGGAAGGCTTCAGTAGAAGCTGCTGGGAGTCCCAGCAGCTTCTACTGAAGCCAGTCCCCAACTCCGGGGACTTCCAGCCGGGAAGTTGTTTGCGGCCTGCCAGCAAACCCAAAGCAGAAGAAGAAGAAGTGACGTCAGCGGTTTCCAGAATTACCTAGTTTTCTTTGCTAGTATTGCAAGCTAGCTACGTTTCAAACATTGAAAATGGCATCCCGAGTATAAATGCAGAGGCTGTTGTGTTGAGGATACTTTTAACAGTGGTTTGGCTGACTCGGATATTCCGCAGTTTATTGAGAATACATCTAATATAATGCAGTGGAGAGAAGCCGAGGCTAGCGCTGGGAGGATGTGGTTGGGGGGGAATTAGAAGCTTGATCGCAATGCATCCTGGTATTATAAATTAGTGCTTTAATGAGCATCATCAGTGATTGGATATTCACAGAAAAGTTGGGGAACGTTCCCTTTAATGGACCAGTTTGTATCCTGTGTATCACTGCAGCTTGTTACCTGTAGGCTCTCTGCTGGCCCAGGCTGGCTTCAGGTAGAGGCGTCCAGGCAGAGAGGGTCTGAGAGAACAGCCTCTGAAGAACAGCAGCGTACTGAACCATGCCGGAGCGCACGCTGGAACACACAAGGAGAGACAGTGTCAGCAATGCATCTTAGTATAGATAGGTATATGACACACAAGTCACAAAAATATGTGTGTTTGTGTATGCATACAGTACTCACGCTGTGATAAGAGCTGATAAGACCTCCAGTGTGTTGGTGTGTATGATGGGTAAGACCAGCAACCTCACACTACCATCTCCTGTTAAATTCTGACACACAGTCAACAAAAAACATGGATTAGTATCAATATTGTTTACTTGCATATCTATGAATTGATGATCATGAAATATGATCCTGTTTTGAGGTACTTTGTGTGTGCGTGTGCGTGTGCGTGTGTTCTTACTATGCTTTTGGAGCTGACAGCAAGTACTCGGCAGACCAGGTTGAGTATGGGTCTGACAGGGAGACGGGCAGCAGAGGATGGATCCACCCTGATGGACAGAGACGAGAGCCAATGAGAACAAAGAAGTGTAATCCTTTGAATGGATAGTCTTCTTAGCAAAGCATATTTTTTAGAAGGTAGATTCATGTAAAGGTCTTTGTGTTGTACCTGAGTGTGTGTTTAACTGCCAGGCAGACAGCTGTGAATCTGTGCTGGAGCTGCAGCAGCAGCACAGGATCTGATTGGTCGAGGTGAGGAAAGGCCAGCTCTACCCCCGGTCCTTCATATTGAACTGTTCCATCTGCAAATAGGAAGGGCTTTTTTCAACCAACTGCATCGTCAAACCAAGATATTAATTGGTTCGGATAAGGTACGACAAAGTGTACCTGTTTCCGATCCGTGGTAGATCTGAGCCAGCAGGCCATTGGCTGAAGCCAGGAGGCAATGAATCTGATTGGTCCAGCCCTCAGCTCTACCAGCACTCACCCCTCGGTCCAACAGGCCCCCCAGAGAGGGCAGGCGGCCATAACATTGACAGGCCATCTGACACAATGACAATGAGAGGTTCACTTATGATGTATTACTTGCCTTGCACTTTTCTGCATTGAACTCTGATCTAGTGTAATACAACACAACCAAAACATTATTTTCCAACATATTTCAAATATTATTTGGGTAGAAGTAACATTTTAATTATCTGGTTAAAAGTTCAGTTACTCCTATTGTGTGTGCAATCCTGAGGTAAAAAGTACCATTACATACATCTTCATCAAAATATCAATAAAATGTTAATATCAGCTTAAGAATTACCAACCTCTTGTGTCTTCTTGTTTGTGCTGTCCATTTTAGAGAGGAAATATGCTCCCAGTTTGTCCTAAAATGAAAAGAAATACAGTTTTTCTTTATTGAGAAAAAGTAATTATCTCCCGTCTCCTTTATCTCAGCTGTCCCGAGTGTATCTTACCCTGAGGGATCCACAGGCTCTGGTGTAGTAGGTCATACAGGCCGTCATCCCCTCCATGGCTGCCAGCTCACACTGAAAATTGAGGAACAAACATGGTCACTAAAGGGCTGCAACAACTGATTATTCATCTCTTGACTTGTTGTTTAATTTATATATTGATGGACCCACACCTCCGTCTTAAGGCCCAGCAGAGATGTGAGGATGCCCAGGATGGAGTTGAGGCCGACCTCCCTGGCCACCTCTGGCAGCTGAGAGGAGTATTGCAGGAGGTCCTTCAGAATGTTCACCGCCAGCTGGATGGTCTGAACCGGAGCCTGAGACTATGGGAGGAAATTCATATACACAAAACAGGGAGTTAGAGGACAGAAAAACATTTTTAAAAGGGTGTGAGATTTTAAGGTTGACATTGTTATGTAGACAAATTTGCATCAGCAAAAACAATTAAGGTCATGTCTATATATTGTATGGCAAGAAAATAATGTAAAAATCAAAGTCACGTCCCTATATTGTAGAATAAGTCGTAAAAATTAAATTATCGAGGTCATGCTCATATGTCATACGATAAGTCAGAGGTCCTTTCCATAAATTGCAAATAGGTTGATAATGTAAGAATGATCTTGGTCCTGTCCACCACAAATATCGTACTATTTACTTGACAGTAACGTGAGAGTAATTTAGGTCATGTCCTAGGGTTGTCCTTAAAATTGAAAGTCGGAGAGTCTAAGCTCCAACCCCCAGAATTCATTCTATTAGTCAAGAAAACTTTCCTGGTGAATTTTTTCCTCAATCTGAAAATATTTACCCCTCCCTCATCAACCTTGAAGTTTAGCCTCAGTTGCAGCACCGTGGCTGCTGGTGTGGCAGCCCAGATCGATGAGGGAGGGGTAAATGTTGTCAGATTAAGGAAAAAAATTCACCAGGAGTTTTCTTGACTAATAAAATGAATTA
>NW_011341203.1:0-4542 GCF_000735185.1 Notothenia coriiceps
CACGGCTGCACTGCAGGGATTGGAAGCAGAGCGCTGAACCACACACGGCCAAGCCCGCCTTAACCTGCCATCAGGCCCTGGGGCTGATAGTTTTTGTAGGCCCCCTATTTAAACATCAAATCAAAGTCATTTATAGCCTCGGCAGGCTCTGTGATCACACTTCTCCACTCTGCTCTACACGCGCCTGGTCCTCTCCTCCATATGAGTGACGTATCGGGCCTCCCTCATGTATTTGTCCGGTTGCCGTTGGCTCCCCTCCACGTAGCAAGTCCTCGTCGTCCTCTCCATCTCCTCCAACAGATAATGTCCCTCCTGTCTGTTTTTCCTCTCCCGCTACTCCATCGCTATCAGAACCAGACGGCCTACTTGTCTCCGAGGCCCCGCGGCCGGCACCGCTACCGCTCGGTACAGAACTCATCTGTCCTTCCTCCTCATCCTGGCCTACAGGTTTAAAATACCTGTAAGCTTCGGCATTTTTTGTAACAGCTGCTTGTTTCGAAACTCCTTTTCCCTCAACAATTTCCTTTTCCGAGCGCCACTCTCAAACTTTTTCTTCACTCAATCACTCGCAATTTGAATAAGTCACATGTGAAACATATTCTCATTCTGACGTGTGTGTGTTTGTGTATATTTGCGTTTGTGTGTATTGTGTTTGTTTCCCGGAGAAAACACCGGCTGTTGTTATGCCTGCTGTGACGTCAAGTTACTCCGTTCTCCGCTTGTAATTATGCCGTTACAAACTTCAAAGTTGTATTTATCATCTGAATTTGCCGAAACAAGTTTAATATTCTGAAAGCCAAGACTTTGTTTTTTTTAAATCAGATGAAGACAAACTGTAACGGACCTTGCTGTGTTATCTATGATTACTATACGTCTTACATTAATAATTTCAGTGGAGGGAGGGGGGCGGCGCTGTGGAACAGCAGAGTGGCGAGGGAGAGCTGTTGTCTTCCCTTTACAAGCTTCAAAAATGTATTTATCGTGTGATTTTGGAAATGAAAGTTTCATATTCTGAAAGCCAAGACTTTGTTTATTTAACTTTTTTTTTTAAAACACCCGAAATAAAAAAATTGAATTTTTTTTTTTTTAATTGGCTCATGATAGGCCCCCGATCTCCGTAGGCCCCTGGGCTTCAGCCCAGGTCAGCCCGTGCATTAAGGCGGCCCTGGGTATGATACAACTATTGCCACATTAGTAACATTCAAAAATGACGCTTCACATAAAGAGCAATCAAAGAAATAAAATATTTCTGTAGGAGGTGTGATGAACACATTAATTCACCAATAATTATAATACAATCCTATCATATATATTATTCTCAAATGGGCCATCGTAAGTTTGAATGCAAGTCTTGATATTTTTGAGGTTTGATACTATACTTTGCTATAAGTAAGAGTTCTGAATACTTCCGCATATATTCCTCCTTAAAAGTAAATATAGCTGAAACCTTTTTGATATTCTTGTAAAGCCAAAACACATCTGTTTTAATATACTTTCTATGTTCAACAAACATAAGATTATAGCCTACATTACAAACACCTACTCTAAAGACAACACCAAGAAAAACAACAACCCAAAAGCCAAAATATACGCAGTCACTAAATAAGGCTTCACTTTATGCTTTTACCCAATGTGAGAACTTATTGTTATATTTGTTACGCCCATAATAACACTTAATCCTTTCTCTTTCATGTACAGGGCTGGGGAGTTTTTCAAGCCATATTAAAATATAAAAACATAAATGAAATATAATAACATAAAGCGTTTGGTGTTGTTTATGACATTTCCTTTGACCTTTTTGCATCACCATCAGAAACATAATACATCCTAAAGAGTATCTTTTTAGGTGCTATAGATTTATCTGATAAACCAAAGCATAATTATAGAAAATGTTGAGTATGATGCTGTTCGTGAGAGTGAATTACCAGTCTTGCTTAAACATTTATATCTGTGTCGCAGATAGATAAAGCCCAATGAGTGTTCTGCATGTCTGAGGACGAAAATAACCGACCAAGCAGGGGCCAAGCAGTCACCAGCTCAGGTTCCTTGTGTGTGTGTGTGTGTGTGTGTGTATGTGTGTGTGTGTGTGTGTGTGTGTGTGCGTGCGCGCGTTTCAGTTTCCCGACCTCATGCCAGCCGCTGCCTCGGGTGCACGCTCCCACAGCTCACTGTGCATGGCATGCTTGCACAAAAATAGACATGGCAGCACTTGAAAGCTGTGATGAAGGTGTACGCACAGAGAGTAACGATACAAGTATTTATATATGACTTCATCAGAGGAAATACTTCTTATACTTTAGGTTTGTGAGCCATGAGCTACTTCCTGGATAATAATGCTGATTCCTGCTTTTGTAAGCATACTGAAATTAGGACTATCTTAGTTAGTTTTGGATTTTGGTAACAAAGTAACCCCAACAAATCTTAAATAAATTGTCCCAGGAGCAATATTATAACATAAATACATGAATATATGTGTTGAGAAAATAAAAATAAACGCAATTTCTCCCACTGTGCTCATAAACAAATATATTATCTACCATGACTACATAAAGGGGATAGAGAAGTCTCCTATTATACAATTTTTAGGCATATATTATAGGTCTCAGATATATAAATAACATGTCTCTGAAGTCATCACCCATTCCAGTAATCCCTCATACCCCTCTATTTCCGCCCTGTTAGAGAAGTGCTGATTCTGGGTCCGTAGCTTTAAAAAAAGAAGACAGTGCTCATGCAGGAGAATTCTACCCATACTCAGCTAAACGCTGCCGTGATTAAACACCATATCATGTTCCAAACCACATCAAGCATTATTTCTGAAACAGTATGGAGCTCAAATGCTTTTTCTTCTGCAGGTTTACTAGAAGATGAGTTCCTTTTTTTTATATCTTGCTTTTTTACACATACTCTCTCCAGTACAGGTTAGCTCTGAGTGTTAGCGTGTTTGCTAATGTAAACAAAGACCATATTACTTCCAAAACACGTAGCGCATTGTTTCTGATAGTGACGTTTCTGATAGGTCCGTGGGCGTAAAGCCAGCCCAAATGTCCGATATTACGTCATATTAGCAGCAAATCTGGATCAACCCCGTTGTACCCCCGTTTTTAGAGATTTGGGTACGGAGAAAAAGAGAGAGGGTTTTCTTTTCTGACACTTTGTGAGTTCCCTGACGCACCAGGGACACATATTCATGTATAAAAGACATTAAAAAGTGCATTTTGCATAATAGGGCACCTTTAAATGCCATACAAACCTCACTTCATAGTTTTAAATTAACGTTGTTTTTCTTTTGCAATTCAAGCCTATTGATTTAGAATAATATAATATTTAAAATCTGTGTTTCATTTAAAGTTTTCCTGTTGATCTAATCTCTCCTCAGACTCATGGCGATAAACTGTACGTAACAAGTAAAGCAACATTTATTGCAAAGAAAACTTTAAAAGTGTCAGTTATTCTCTGTAGTTTGCAGAATTTGAAGTTTTTAGAGATAGATTGATGAGATTTAATTAGGTTTTCTCTACATAAATGAATAAATATCGAGATTTGAAAAGTATGTGAAGGCCCTCTGCAGTCTCTGTCTGGACATAATGTGTTTCATTTTTAAGAAATGTGTCCTAAATCCTAAATGTGAATATGTCATTTAAAAATTACTAACCCTTTTTTCATGTTTACTGTGGAGTCAGAAACGAGCCTGTGATGGAAAACTGTACAGGTTAAAAAATCTTAATTAACAGGAAAAACAGGATCTTTCTCCAATAATGTATATAAAACATCTGAGATAGTTTTTTGGACATTGTTCGGATCACATGAAATCTCAAAAATTGACTTGTTTTAACTCGTCTATAAGTGGGTCTAAAGGACCCGTATTAGAATAATATGTGTTTTTTATGAAGATTTTGTCATTTTGGTTAAGAAAAATCACTTGTATAATATTTAGTATTATATTTTGGTTCACATTAGAAATATTTTATATTTAATTTTTCACAATTTATAATTTTAGACATTTTTTTTTTATTTAGAAAAATAACGTTTTGAACATGTTTTCCCAAAGATCTCCACTATTTTGAGACCCTCACAGTATTCCAGTCCCTTTTCAAAACTCATCTCTTCTACTCATAGCCCCCCCCCCATCAATCCATGCCAGTTGATCAAGTTGGATAGTCCCATACCCCCCACCCTAACCTTCCCTTATATTGTAAAGCGATTTTGAGTCCTTGAAAAGCCCTATACAAATATAATGTATTATTATTATTATACTGACAGGTATCAGATCTTGCTGTGTAAAATAATCTTCCTGAGAGGTGTCACTTGTGATGTAGTCTGTGTGGTCCACAGTGAATGTATTCCTGACAGCAACAGGTGATTAGAATCAAAGGTTCCCAGAGGATTCCATAGAAAATGCATGCGGGTGATTTTTGACCCACTTATGGAAGCTTGGGGTAGTAATACAAAAACTACAATTGAGGGAAGGGAAACACAGTGAAGTAAACAGTAAAAGGCACAGCTCTTTGCAGCTGGTGCTGCTCTTCTCAGATTCTGCTG
>NW_011341204.1:0-5450 GCF_000735185.1 Notothenia coriiceps
TACTCTGGTAAAAGTAGAAGTACTGACTAAACTTCTTTACTCAAGTAAAAGTAAAGAGGGCTTTGAAATGTACTTCAGTAAAAAGTACCCATAACTAGCAGCTGTTTTAAAGAGTACCTGACCTCCCTTTATATTAATAGAACAATAATGTCATTGTTAGCTAATGAATGTTTCCATGCTGAACAACGGCAACATGACAACGTTTTCATTGGTCCCTCTTCTTTAGAGAAGACCAGGAAATGATAGATACACGGATCGTGTTCAAATCAATAGGCACGCAATGACTCTAAATAATAATGATCACGCCACCAAACACACATTCAAACTAAAGGAACCAGCCTGTTTGGAAAATGTGAGAAGTAGAAAGTACAGGTATTTGGGTTCAAAATGTAAGAAGTAGAAAGTACAGGTATTTGTGTTCAACATGTAAGAAGTAGAAAGTACAGGTATTTGTGTTCAACATGTGAGAAGTAGAAAGTACAGGTATTTGTGTTCAACATGTGAGAAGTAGAAAGTACAGGTATTTGTGTTCAACATGTGAGAAGTAGAAAGTACAGGTATTTGTGTTCAACATGTGAGAAGTAGAAAGTACAGGTATTTGTGTTCAACATGAAAGAAGTCAAAGTAAAAAGTCGTCAGAAAAATAAGTAGTGGAGTAAAGTACTGATACCAGAAACATGTACTTAAGTACAGTAACAAAGTATTTGTACTCGACTACTTCCCACCTCTGGTCCTGGGGAGTCATAGTAGGACATGAACTCACATTGCATGCACCATTTTTTATGGATAATTGTACCATGAATTTGGAGTGTTTATCAAAAATATTGGACTTTTTGATGGATGTAAAATAAACACCTCTATAGTCCTTAACTTTCTGAGCCTACAGAACCCCTGAGTGCAATCTGTGAATAAATGTCACAATTTGAGTGTGGATGTGAACAGCTGTGATGCTTCGCTGACTCTCTAACTCCCAACAGATGGAGCTTAACCTCCGCCCGCTGCTGGAAATCCTTTGATGGCCGGCAGCACAGCTGGAGAGTGAGAAATCTTCCAGTGTGATCCTCTCCAAAGCTGCTGTAATGCTGCGAGGTTCACTTAACTATGGAGCATAAACTGTGATGTTGATAGTGACCTGCAGCTGTGCATTCTGGGTATCTGAGCAGCCATGGAAAGAGGCATGTTTTCACGTTATCATAGATAGGGATGTGCCGGATTAGTCAGTGAATCAGTGAGACCCTTTCTAGACGGATAAATGTATTAATATAACTACTGCTATTTCATTTTTACACATATTAAAATTACATATTGACAAATATATATATATATTTAGCTACTACTGTTAACGTTAATTTAAAATTGGTTGTTATAACATATGCAATGCTTTCTCTGTGTTTTTTTGTCATGTTGAATTGTCCAAAGATGAATGAAAAATATGATAAAATGACTGTTCATTTTTTTATTCTCTTATCACAAATCAGTCACAGTTGTATAAAAGTATGCATTTTAATTATATATTGACATTTTTTTCAATGGAAAGTCATGATTTCATAGTCAAACTGCTTAATAAAAACAAGCACCTTTTAGATGCTTTTGTTAACAACCCTTAAGATTGCTTTTATGATAAACCCAATATTGTTTTCAGGCTATGCTTAATGGTGGTTCTCAAATGGGTACGTGAGATTTATTTTATGTTAATCAATAAATAAATAAATATACAAATTTTAGGAAAAGTAACGAAGTTTGAGAAGTGTGGGTTTTATATTAACAGAGTTACACATATTTCAAAACGGGAAGTGTGATAACTGCAGTTGCCTCCCTGTCAGAATGACAAAGATCCTCAGTGAAGCACAAGCCCATTTCTCACTACATTGTAAGTAAGACTCATTAAAAAGATCAGTTCAATGCAACTAATGTCGCCTTAGTGTTATTGCATGATGTTAAAATTGGTTTGCCATGAATTTAGTGATGGATTGTAAACATTTGAAATGTAGCATTTAAGTGTTTCTCAGTTACAATGTTGTTGTTTTAATAGATCAGACACTGATGGTGCAGCGCTGTACTGTACCTCTTTATAGAGTGTTGACACTGACAGGCTTTTTGTCCCTAACAAATAGTTTTTGCGCTGATCAGGGGGTGGCTGAATTTTTTTCCAAAGTGGGTACATTATTGAAAAAAGTTTGAGAACCACTGAGATAGAGCACACTGTTGGTTGAGATGTCAAATCTGCCTGTTTTACACACTTTGACCAACAGGGGGTTCAAATGAAGCCCATGATGAAGCCTCACGAGATGAACCCTGGTCAAAGTGTGTAAAACAGGCAGATTTGACATCTCAACCAACAGTGTGCNTAGAGCCCTCTCATGACGAATGTTGGAGCCAACACCTCTTAGAACAGCATCACACACACGCACGCACACACACACACACACACACGCACGCACGCACGCACGCACGCACGCACACAGATTCAACCTCAATGTATTCAACTGATTGTCCAGAGTTACATGCATATAATTGAAAAAATGAAAGTAAAAGTATTTATATTGATGTGTAATATTAACCTTATGATCAAAGTAAACATATATGTTGCTATCTTTTTTAATAAAATGAAAGTAAAACATGTATTTTTTAGTATGCCAAAGATGGTGCTTTAATGCATTTGGTATTCTAGTACCTGCACAAGAATACAGAATATTTGACGCAGTAGAATTGGGTTTTAAAATGGGATTTATATAAAGGAAAGCAAATATATAAATACAAAGTTAAAGGGGACCTATCATGCAAAATGCACTTGTTGATGTATTTTATACATAACTATGTGTCCCCGGTGTGTCGGGGAACTCACGCAGTATCAGAAAATAAAACCCTCTCTCTTTTCCTCCGTACCCAAATCTCTAAAAACGGGGGAACAAAGGAGCTGATCCAGATTTGCGTCCGATATGACGTAATATCTGAAATGTGGACCCACGGCCCTATAAGAAACGTTGCTATCAGAAACAATGCCCGACTGTTTTGGACGTAATATGGTCGGTGTTTACATTAGCATCGCTAACACTCAGAGCTAACCTGTACTGGAGAGCATGTGTGTGAAGAAGCAGGAAGTAAAAAGGAACTCACCTTGTGGTATAACCGGCAAGAGAGAAAGCCTTTGAGCTCCATACTGTTTCAGAGATAATCCTTGATAATCGATGATATGGTGTTTCATCACGGCAGTATTTAGTTTAGACAGTAGCTGCCGGGTCCCGCATGAGCTCAGACCCCTACTTTTTTATTTTTTTTTAAGCCCTTTTGAAACAGGAAGTGAAATAGAGGGATATGAGGCATGGCTAGAATGGGTGATCTGTTTGGTATTTGGAGCAAAACACTTCATAGACATGTTTTTATATATTTGTATATATCTGAGACCTATGCTATTGCCTATAAATAGCATGATAGGTGACCTTTAAAGTATAAAAATGCAATAAAAGAGAACAGTTAAATAAATGTAAAGGGAAAAATATATTTATGTATCATATACATTTAAAATGCCCAATAAAAGATAGAATTGAATAAAATAAATATATTATTTAATTTTTAGAAGTTAGATGTGCAATAACATTATTCTTTTTATGAAGATAACATAAACACAAGAAGGTTAAGGCAAAATGTGCGAAAAAATATACATTAAAAAAATCTAAATAAATACAATACATAATAAATATTAAGAGGTGTTTTGGTGAATCAATACGAACCTGCAAACCAGATTACTGCTTAAATAGACTTTAGCTTAATTCCCTTGAACCCCTCAAAATGGATGAACGAGCTTGACCTGTTTGTCAAACACCCAAAAGTTAAAGACCGTTGATGAGCAACACAGGCTCTTAAAGGTGTGTTTGTGGCGCAGGAATCTCTGCCCTATACAGTCCGTTAAAATGTCGGACACAGAGTATCTGGAGTAAGGAGGAACTACGTGACATGGCCGGTCTTCTTTTTCATTCGGAGGCGAATGAAAGAAGACCACGATGTCATTTCTGTGGATGATCGAATGACTCTCAGGGGATTTAGGCTCCCTTTGTCCCTGCACACGTTGATTGACAGATAGGGTTACCTGTGCAGCGTATATAGGATATAGCATCTCATTGTAAGCCACACTGGAGCGTGTCACTCACACCTTGTGGAGGTCTCATTCATCCACAACATCAACATGCTATGTACTCAGTGTCTCCATGCGGAAGCAGAGGAAACACCATACATGCACGTTGATGTGTCGAATAATTAAAGAAAGTCGTTAGTTAGGAGTTTCACCTTACTCCATTATATACATGGTCCTGCCTGTATTGTGTAATGACTCAAATGATATAACATGATACAGGTAAGGGAGGGTTTCTACGCCTGCAAGCGTACGAAGGAAGAAGCAACTCTTTGGAAATTCAGTGCAATAATAACAAATCCAAATTGCATGAATTCCAAAGTTTGTATTTGGTTTGTTTTTCATAATCAATGTTTCCCTATCATTGTCTTACAGGAGATTGGAAACAGAGAACGAGGGCATGTATCTATGTGTTTATATGGACAGTATTTCACCCCTGCAGTTTGAATACGTGAGGGTTGGATATTGCAGGGAGATGAGAACAGATGGAAATGTGGGTCAGAGACAAAGGCAGGTATTCTATGCGAATGGAAAAACAGGGTGTCTGTTTCTCAGTGGACGGCAGAGGGGGGTCCTCTGTGAGGGGTAGACGAAGAGGAGGAAGAGGAGGGAGGTTTCAGATTATGCAACTGTCAGGAGACCACCAGGGCTTCCTAAACGGAATAAATCAAAAGATGTCATTTACTTTACCAGACATATGTTCCTTTACCCCTGTGATATCTGTTGAACGGATAGAGCAGTATCTCTCTCTTTCTCTGTCTCACACACACACACACACACACACACACACACACACACACACACACACACACACACACACACACACACACACACACTCAAACTCAAGTTATTCTTTATCTCTTCCAAATTCTGATATGTCTATGTTGTTTTTAATTTACAGAAGCAGAACTGCGTTTGAGAAGAATAAGACGGATGTTTTCCGTATCAAAACGCATAACGTGGGGGCCATGAAGAAGCTGAGGTACTGTACAGATCAATAAGTGGGACAGGAAACCCAGCAATGTGCTGACTGGGATTTCCTGATGAGAGAATAATAAACGTGATCAAATTTAGACTAATCCACTTTTTCTAAAAATAGGAAAAAACACAGAAAACAGTCAAAACATAGTACACCTATATACCATCTATACCAGTGATTCTCAAAAAAAATTCAATAATGTACCCCCTTTGAAAAAAGAATTCAGCTAAGTTCCCCCTGATCAGCGCAAAAACTATTTGTTAGGGGGAAAAAGCCTATATAAAGAGGTACAGTACAGTGCTGCACCATCAGTGTCTGATCTATTAAAACAACAACATTGTA
>NW_011341205.1:0-2718 GCF_000735185.1 Notothenia coriiceps
TATATATATATATATATATGTGAAAATAGTAGTGCTCTCATTCTGCTCAAATTCCACCTGGAAGCTGGGGACAATATGGACTTAACTTAAAAATGAAGGAGGTCCATACACTAAGTCAATACCTATCGTAACAGACCTACATATTATTGACATAAACCACAAAACCTTAATTGGAATTCACAGATGGTATTTCAATAAGCTTCGACAAATCAATTAAACGTGTGAAATATGTAGCAAGACTATCCCTTTGAATTATGTACGTACGCACATATGGAGTTTCTGTCGGGACATTTATGGCGCAAACGACTCCAATAAGCCAATAATGACTGAATTTAAAGTAGCACATACTTTTTCTTACTAGAATGTGCTCCTGTTTTTGTGATGAGACATCTTTGCCATGATGTCTTGGCTCCACAAATAGATCACAAGAGATTTGTTAAACCACACATCCTCGCTTCTAAAACCTAAAATCATTCTAACCTACATTTTATAAGACTATAACAAGCGCGGTGTCGTGAGCGGTCACTGGCCGATGCTCTTGACACACTAAGCCACTAAAACTGCAGGCTTCCATGGTGCTCATCAGCGCATTGATTGTCGGATCATCTGGGGACCGTGTTGGAAACGGAGGTTAGACTGAAATAACTGGAAGGCTGGGGAGACAAATCCCCATAGTGCGATTTGGATCAGGGATCAGAAAGGTAGACATCCAGTGACCAGTTCAAGATAAGGTCTGATGTACTGTAAGGCTTGCGAGGAAGCACCAACCCCATCACTAACTACTTGCCAAACATATTTGTTAAGAAAGTGGAACTTCCTGTCTTTCTTCTTCTGCTGATTGCCTTGTCTCAATGTCTATATCTTCTTTCCTTCACCTGCACCGTTTTCTTTATCGGAAAATGTAGCCAAAATGAATCTAACATGTTATGCTCTCCACAAATATATAATATTCAAAAAGTATTCCATGGAGTTATTTTCAGAATTTATTATTAAACTTAACTGTGTACTTCTATGCGTTAACAACGGCAAATAAAATATTCTATCCATTTAAATTAAGTTCTTAGGTTCTTATAAATACGGCTTAAACAGACATGCTGTCATGAAAGCCATCCAGTTAAATTAAGTTCAATACTAAAAGATTTATGATTGTTTTGTCTTTTTTTTTGGAAGGTACAATAGTTATTATCCAAGAGTTAATTGAGGCTTTAAGTGTTTTGTTAAGTTGAGGAAAACTTTACAATTTGTTTGCTAACTTTTTCCATTCTTATTCTAGAGAAGTGATCTGATTGGTCAATTTGAACCGGAAGGCAAACTCTAATGCTTTACATGTTACTGGAAAAATAAATAATGTTTTAAGGAGGCAGACTTTATGTATTTTCTAAATTAGGTTTTAGTTTGAAGGCTGAAAATAAAATGTTAAAACTGTTTTTCAAGAAAAGTAGAATACCTAATGAACTAATGCTTTGGCAAGATCTGCATGATGGCCGGCAAAACACTTTTAAAGTGCCTGTTTTCTGATTAGAGAGAGGACGATCAGGCTAGGCTAAGCTACCATTGTAGCTGTTCTTTTATGTCATACAGTATAGACAAAAATAGAATAGACTCATACATTGATAAACAACGATTTATTTCAGGTTTTTGTACAAATATGAGGAACTGTGAGCTTTGTGTGCCATTAATCCGTGTATCTACCGTCCAATTGTTTTTCTTTCGCTTTTTTTTTTTACCTTACTAAATGGACTAATGGTCATTGGAGCGAGGGGTGGGGTGAACCTCAAGGATGTGATTTCAAAACAAAAGCACTCACAGGCAGGTGTTTGGAACGGTGATAATATTATAAACAAGGGGAAACAAGGTGAATTTAGCGATCACAACGAAAACGACCAAGACACACATTGAGCCCAGAATATGGATGTTATTACGGGCTACAAATATAATAAGCCAGGGCTCGACAGTAACGGTTGCCATTGGCAACCATTCAGAAAAAATGTCAACCACTTCTTGGCCTTTGGTTCCCATCAGTGGAAACCCGTTTTTAACATAAAGAAATAAGGACAGCAAACAGCTAAATGTGCACCCCAAAAGAGATAAATGTTAAATATTTGTTGTATTAAGAGTGATATTTAATTATTGTTGTGACCAGTCGGAACCTGATACTTAAGTTCCGCGTGCATTGGTGTGATTACGGAGCCAGAAAGCGATGGACTTTCACTCGCGTGCGCGGTGTGTTTGTTTTACAAAAAATGGCGAAGCAAATTAAGTTGTTTGACTGTGCGGTAAAAGGTTCGGCCAACCCGTCAACATCTCAAACGAATTTTCAAAGTGATTCAACTGATGAAGTGCAAAATGAACCCGAACGAAAGCAAAGAGGAAATGTGTAAAGTCTTGGTAGGCTAATATATATGTACATTCTGCTCCGTTGTGCATTCACTTCCGGTAAAAGTTCCTTCAAAATAAGAGTCCTGATCTTATTACTACCAAAATAAAAGTGCTAAACGAAACTTTACCATAGGAAAATATTGGCATACAAATATAATCACTTCTATAAAAGGTAACACATTTTAAATATAGTTAGACATATTAAAGGTAATTCACAGCATTAATAATTTATATCTTATTCTTAACTATGAATCGTTTCATTTTATTTAACATTAGAAATGTATTAGCCAATGACAGAACCACAATCCAAGACTTCAATGCTGAAGGGCCAGTGGATCT
>NW_011341206.1:0-2367 GCF_000735185.1 Notothenia coriiceps
AGCACACACACACACACACACACACACACACACACACACACACACACACACACACACACACACACACACACACACACACACACACTCTCTCTCTCTCACACACACACACACACACACACACACACACACAGGGTATTTCTGTATTTTTGCCAAAGGCAGCGCTATCTGTCCGCTAACTTTAGTCACGGTGCACTTGAAAGTAACACTTTGTGCCTCAAACCATGGGCCTACATTAACAGTGTAAAAGCATGGTAACGTGTGTGTGTGTGTCTGTCTATCTGTTTGTGTGTCTCGCTTTGGTAACCCAGCTGCTCCCTCCCTACACAAATCTAATTTTACCTAAGCTCTTTCACCCCAATTAACACAATTTTGAGTCGTCTTTGAACCAATCACTTCTTAGTTCAAAGGTAGTAAAAGACTGCCGTTATTAGATCATGTTTATTTGTTTTTGTGCAAATTTAAACCATGGCAGTACATTCGTGAAAAGTTGTGGTGTTGCAAATGTTTGGTTTATTTTTAGGTGTGTTTATTTGTATAATTGCTATATTATTTGTCCATGTAAGACATCCTTACAGTATATCCAGATGTACATGTAAAGCTGTATTGACTGCATCATCACTTTAACACTACAGGGCGCCAGTCAGCCTCCTGTCTTCATATTAGCTAAATGAAAAAGTCTTATGAGGAGCTTCCACTGGATCGATTCCCAGACTTAATATTCTTAGATATCACTGTTTTACTTAGCAGGAAGTTCAAAGTGAAACTATGTATACTGCCTGGACACCTCGTAAGAAATTGTTTCAGAGGGGGACAGTCTATTTATCCAGCATCATAGTTAGGTTAGAAGCTCTAGCAAGATGGGATCCAGGGGAATTACAACCAGCGTTGAAAACATGACTAGAAAATCATCTTTTGCCTTGGGTTTTTTCAGCGAAAAAATATCAAATTGAAACCAAGCACATTTCACAACCTTGTTTTTCCTCTCCAAAAATGCATTGCACGTCGTGGTGCTTGCAGTCAATTGTAAAGCATGTGTGAGTAATGCAGTAATGTGCCATTGGAACCGATGTATTGCAATATCAGATTTAGTTATAATCCTTCTTAATCATACCTTATGTCACAATGATGAACGTTAATCCCAGGTTGAAAAAGGGGATTTTATAGTTAGAGTAGTAGGCAGTCCTCCCTCATCATTAATTATTTTAGGTAATTTAGGTGAAGAGGGTGCAGAATGAAGGCCAGAAATTAAACTCTTGCACTATGAGTATGAGATGTGGGCCTTAGCTGTCTTACAATATAATTAGTTCAGGATGAGCTCCCAGGATGAGGGTATTTGTGAAAGTAGAAGTGCAGCAGAGCATTTAAAGGTTAGCTTTTACAGAGTCTACTTTATGTGGAAGTCTAGGTGGAAGAACAAACTATTGCACCAAGCTAGAAGAAATGGGATTAACTACTGACAAATATTTTTCATTTGACAGTCTGAACTGCCATGCATCTGTTCAAATGATTAGTTTGAATAGACTCAACTATGAAACTGTTAAGTAACATATTTCTTTATGAAATCTGAACAAACTTCAGAAGCCCAGTTTAAACAGGCTTTGATTTGTTCAGTGCTACAGTGGCTCTGATTGTTCACTGATGTGGCAGGAACCAATTCAAATGTTTGTGTTGAAATTATTTTTTCATTTCATTTAATCGTTTATTTGAACAGGGACAATGCACATTAATGAACACTTAAGACAAATAATGCTTCAAGTGTAAATATGCCGGATTTGAGCTTTGAGCTAATTTCCATCCGTAGTCCCATCACATACAAAATATAAGAACATGACATTTATAAAGATAGCAACAATAAATACATGATATGCAAAAAGAGCAAGAGCAGCATACACAAGTATTTACCACATGGCAGTACAATATAGCAGCAACGACATATAAAGTGCAAGAGAAGATACAAGAGCTACATAAAGTGCAAGAGAAGATACCCCTGTGTTAAAGTGCATTTAGCGGTGATTGCACGTCTGGTTGTTTCTCAACCATTCTTTGAGTTGACCTTTAAAACTATTGAGAGTGGGACAATCAGTTGGGAGGCTATTCCAGAAAGAGCTGCCTTTAATGGAGAGGACATTTTGTCCAAAAGTGGTCCGTCTGCGGTGGACTTCACAGTCTCCTCTGGTTTCTGACTTAGTGCAGCGTCCAGTGTGTTTTTTGTGGATGAATTCCCCTAAGGGAGGGGGGGCCAGTAAAAAATTATCAAAACTCAAGAAATTGTGTTTTTCAAGGATGGTACAGTGGTGGTATGAATGTGGCTTTCTGTCAAACACAATACTTTGGATCCTTCGATTTTGACTGTTCGTTTACTGAACA
>NW_011341207.1:0-4026 GCF_000735185.1 Notothenia coriiceps
CATTTACTTCACCCAAACAAGCAAAACAACATTTTCTTCACCCAAACAAGCAAAACAACATTTTCTTCACCCAAACAAGCAAAACAACATTTACTTCACCTTCACCCAAACAAGCAAAACAACATTTATTTCACCCAAACAAGCAAAACAACATTTACTTCACCCAAACAAGCAAAACAACATTTACTTCACCCAAACAAGCAAAACAACATTGTTCGGGTGTCATCTTACGGTCAGGAAAGTCAGGAGGAAGTCTTTGTAGTTTGCAGTGCCTACGTTTACTGACATGTCCAAATTGCACATATTGGATCTCCAGATGTTCTCTTGTGCAAAATAAACCAGTGTTCTTCTTCATTACATTTTCTTTGTGCACGCTCTTTAGTTAGACTTTTAAAAAGATCTTAAAATGTGTCCCCAGTATAAATGACACCTGTGCTCTGAGGTAATAAAAGACCCAAAGCAGCAACAGGTGTGAGTCAGATGTAAGTGTGATTGAGTCGGTGTGAAACCTTTCTGCAGGAACACTCGGTCAGCGGGTGTGAAAGCAGGAATAATTCTCTCTAATCGACTGAAATGACACTTTGATTTCCGCTTTGAAACCCAGTAACAATACACCTGTACCTGTTCTCCAGACGTCCTGAAACACCTGCTGCAGGGTTCTTTGTTTCTTTGTTTCTGACGTTCTTTGTGTCGCTGAGTTTCAGACTGCTCCTGCGCTGACAGTTCATTATCACGACCACAGGAGGCTGTGACTGAAAACCACTTCAACCGTCAGGCTTTTCATTTATGCACAATTCTTTTTAAATAAAGTTTGGCAGGCGGTGTTTTTCTCCCACTTCACAGGTGAGGAGTTTAGAGGTTGGTGTTTTTAGAGAATATCAAAGCTGAGGACTTTTGGGGTTTTAATACGACTTCCTGTCACGATGCTTTGCCTTTTCATGAGGAGGTATTTCAGGTTCAATGTGCAAACAATGTGTTTGTACCTTCAGAAGGATATTCATATTGTTGTTCCCTTTGTGCTGTTGTAACATTGCAGACTGACAAGTTTGTGCTGCTGAGCAATATCAATTTCTCAGGCTTAACGGACACTAAAACATACTTAAAAGAAAGAGTAATTATTGAACTGAATCCTAAAATAATGTATGATGTAAGCTGATACCGTGTTCCTGTTAGTTTTCACTTCCTGTCTGCCTTCTTCTGTTCATTCATCTGACGTCCATCGCTCCGTCTTTTCCTTTCTCTTTCTTGATCCTCCTTAGCAACGGTCATTATCGTCCTTGACAGCGGTCTGTACTACTGTATTAACAACGTGTCACATGTTCTGAATTGACCAATCAGAATCGAGTACACAACTAAGCCACGTAATAAGTACCTGTATTACCAACTGTCACTTGTGTTTAAACAATACATTTAGGTACATAAGACCAGCAGAGTAAATGGCTTGAATTTATTTAATTTAGTGAAGCCAAATCATATTCACGCAGATATTCAGTAAACGTACGTTCAGTAAATATGAATTCATTCCCAGATTGTTAATCCATTTAAATCAAATTCGACCAGATAATTAGTAAACTAATACATGTGTTAATAAAAGGTCAATTTATTCAGTACTTTTTAATCTAAAATATATTTAGTTATATCATTTGTCCCTGTTTTAAGTAATTAATGGTCATAGTTTTTTACAGAGCGCTGGGTTTAGTCCTCTCCAACATAGAAAGACTGACAGCCTGGAACCAGCAGATGTCACTGTGGCTATGAAGGATGCTAACTGATGTCTCACACACACATACATACATACATACATACATACATATATATATCACACACACACACACACACACATACATACATACATACATATATATATCACACACACACATACATACATACATACATACATATATATATCACACACACAGAGATATACTGTACATAAAACTCTCACACACACATATGTATAAACTCACACACACACATATATATAAACTCACACACACACATATAAACTCACACACACACACATATATATAAACTCACACACACACATATAAACTCACACACACACATATATATATAAACTCACACACACACATATATATATAAACTCACACACACACAAACACACACACACACATATATATAAACACACAAACACACACACACACACACATATATATAAACACACACACACACATATATATATAAACTCACACACACACACACACACACACACACATATATATATAAACTCACACACACACACACAACAACACACACACACACACACACACACGCATATATATAAACTCACACACAAACACACACACACACACACATATATATAAACACACACACACACATATAACACACACACAATATATACACACACACACACACACATATATATATATAAAAACACACGCATACACCCTCTCACACCCTCTAAGGATCAAAGCCCTCTGGATCCTGAGGTGTATTCCAGATGTGTGAGTCACTCTCTGAGTCAGTGTGTATTGGTTCCGTTTCTTATTTGTTTTTACTCTTTAACCCAAAGTGACTCACGGCACGGCAGTGACAGTGAAAACATGTGTGTGTGTGTTTTCAGAACAGGAAATGGATGTTTCAGACGGGCACAAATGATATCTGTTGAGCCTTTCAGCAGCCGGGAGGAAATGAGTGATTTGTGGAAGTGATGGTTTGAGAGGAATGTGTGTGTGTGTGTGTGTGACTTTGAGAGAGAGAGAGAGAGAGAGAGAGGAAATAAACGTCCCTTTAACAGGGTACTCGTAAAATAGGAGATAACCCTTATAAATAATCAATGTAAAGCAGAGGTGGAAGGTGAAGTACTTTTTAAACTGCGTCCCTTTACATTCATGCTATGGAAATGAGTTTAGCACTCAAGTTTCTCGACTTCATGCAAACTGTACGTCTTGATACAATGCATTTCATATATTAACACATGTGTATTACAGCTGCAGCTCGAGCCAATTCACACAAAAGAAAGATGAGAAAATGATTAAAATGTGATGAATTCTGCAGGGTGTATAACGTCGCAGCACCAAGTTATTATAATAACTCACAAAATGTAATTAGTGCTTTTCACAGGGCTCAAAGAAGCTTTACAGGCCAATAAAACAAATGAAATGGTATAATAAGTTACAACATAATTACTAAAGGGGATCCTAGATACTTCATAATTAAACAATGTTAATGCATTTACAATTATAATTCTTATTAAGCTCCTTTAATATCCATTCCTTTGTTTGAATGCATGTAAATGTGTTAAAGTGAGTTATTGGTTATTTGTTGCTAAATCGTGCGCCCCTTAATACCTGTTATGTGTCTGGACGACGTTTTGAACATCACTTAAAAACAGATTTTCAGTTTTATACAATTAATAATACGAACATTTCAAAACATTTCCGATGTGTGTATCTCACACTGCGCTGTACTTTGATTCATGTTCCTGTGTTACTCATTGTATTATCTCTGCTTTGAAATGAGTGTTTTTAGATGTCATTTTATAATATGTTTCTTAATGTCTTTGAGTTGCCTTGTGTTGAAAGGTGCTGTATAAATAAACCGGCCTTGCCTAAAATATAATTGCATATATAAATAAAACTACAATCTATAAACATTTTAATGATCCTCTGCTCATTGAAATCAAATGTATTTCAGACCCTTTGCATCAGAGCCATGACTCAGCGTACCTCACCCCGCAACACACGCGACCAAGAGGTTTATCGCTGATGATTAACCCACCGCAAGCTGCTTTCAACTCCGCACGACGAGTGTGTGTGTGTGTGTGTGTGTGTGTGTGTGTGTGTGTGTGTGTGTGTGTGTGTGTGTGTGTGTGTGTGTGTGTGGCAAACAAGCAAAACAACATTTACTTCACCCAAACAAGCAAAACAACATTTTCTTCACCCAAACAAGCAAAACAACATTTACTTCACCCAAACAAGCAAAACAACATTTTCTTCACCCAAACAAGCAAAACAACATTTACTTCACCCAAACAAGCAAAAC
>NW_011341208.1:0-5912 GCF_000735185.1 Notothenia coriiceps
TGTGTGTGTGTGTGTGTGTGTGTGTGTGTGTGTGTGTGTGTGTGTGTGTGTGTGTGTGTGTGTGTGTGTGTGTGTGTGTGTGTGCGTGTGCGTGTGCGTGCGTGCGCGTGCGTGCGCGTGCGTGTTCTCATGAGCCTCCCCTACAAAAGCCTGCAAGCCTGAGTACATTTGTCATACATGAGTCACACACACATTAGGGGGAGTATAACACTTGTTGTTTGGGTAAGATTACAAACGGCTCCAGAGATTCCCTTCTACGGTCAGAGGGGTGTGTGTGTGTGTGTGTGTGTGTGTGTGTGTGTGTGTGTGTGTGTGTGTGTGTGTGTGTGTGTGTGTGTGTGTGTGTAGAAATACTCAGACTGTGTATAAAACGTGAGCATGGGTGTACTTTGTGGGCATATCACATGTGCTCCGATGGCTTTCAGCAGCCTAGTGTCTGTGTGTGTTCACCTGCTACCCGTGATTAATTCCCCCCATTACGGGCAGTGGGGCAGGTGTAAATGGACTTCCCCCAGGACCCTCTGATGGACTGTGGGCCCAGCGCCTGTTGGTACAAACAGCCTCTGATGAAGCACTCTCGACCTAACTACTGTCAACACATCACTCATGCAGTCTCTCCCACTCCCATAGGCTACTGTCCCTACTGTGCTGACTGTCATTGGTCAGACTGCTAAACATGCAGGTGCATGCATCCTCCCACCCCCCTGATATTGATCTCCAATAATGGACTAGGAAGCAGAGCTCGATGGGAGACAGTCCAGTTAATGAAAAAGTCTTTAGCCCTGTCCATTGGCAATACAAATTAAGTAATGTGTTGACTGGAATGTTAAGCGAGTGATAAAAGCTGTAAGTACCTCATTGACTTTGTTGCCCAAATAAAATAAACCATGATTGTAGAACAGCAGACTACATATTTATTCTGGCAAAATCTTTCTTTAAAAGACATTAGGAGTGATTAACACATTACATGTCACTTGTTAGACGCTTTTACCCAAAGCGAATAACTCAATACTGTGGGCACGACATGCTGACTGCAGTGGGACTCGAACTTATTATCCCCCTGATTCGCACTAAGTTCAGCGCACTAACCCACTGAGCCACAGCCCCCCCTAACACCTCTAGTACAGGTGGCTGACGTTTTGGCCGTCACCTCGCAAATCTATTGGCTTGTGCTCCATTGCATTGTATGTGAGACAATGCAATATCTCACAAATTATTTCAGATTTCTTTTATATACGATTTTAGTCATTGTACAAAGAGTGATGACAACATGCTCTAGAAATCACCACTCTAAAAGCCACGGGAAACCCTACAAAGTCAATCGATTCCCATCTGCCACCGCTGCATAGAGTGGCTTTGATTGTTGGAATATCTGTTTTGGAAAAGTAGGAAGTTGTCGTATACGCACCCCCTCCAATTCCATTGTGTGAAAGGGGGTTGCAGATGCTGTTGCTTTATACGACGAGCACTTTGTTGAAGCGTACTGAACCCTTCAAATGGCTTTGAAGCACTAGGAGGTGCACATTTTGGCGTACAGTTATTTGAGCTGTTCTTTAACAGTTGAATATATCCCAGCATGCCTTTTGCACTTTACAGGGGGTGAAGATAAAGTGTGTGTAGGTGAGTTTCTGCAGGAGCTTCACACCTCGTTCTGACATACACCACCTCGCTCAGCACGGCTCCCCTGGGTCAATTTGGTTTGGTCACTTACTGTAGGAGCCCTCAGCTTGTGTGTGTGTGTGTGTGTGTGTGTGTGTGTGTGTGTGTGTGTGTGTGTGTGTGTGTGTGTGTGTGTGTGTGTGTGTGAAGGTGAGGAAGAGGATGGATTTGATGAAGGCCGTTATGATGATGATAATGCTATGAAGCAGCGAGGGCTTCCGGTTTATTGATGCATGGTGAGCGGGAAACGAAACGAAAGTGAAGGTGGTGGTGGTGATGTTAGAGGATAAGAGGACAATGTAGATGGTGACTATGAATCCCCTGTGTGTGTGTGTGTTTGTGTGTGTGTGTGTGTGTGTCACATGTACTCTTTTCGGCACAGTCGCCAAGCCAGAAACAATATTTGTTAGTGAGCAGTGTGTACAAGCGGCTCAGCGTGCCTGTGTTTGTCGACAGGTTACAGCTCTGTCGTCACATGACCTTTAGATCATCGTGCTTTTATTTAGCAAATCCCCGCGGAGCGCTCTCAACCCCCACGGAGGGGATGCATGATTTTGTTGGTGCAGAATGTGTCTTATCTGGCAAATGTGTGCCATATTGCGCAGAAGAAGAAGAAGAAAGCGAGAAAGAGGCTCGCTTACGGCAGACTCCCCTGAGAGATTGTTAGAAAATAAAAGAGACACTTTACAAAAGGCACTTTGTCCCTCTCTGTCTCTGCTTTCACACTTTCCCCATCCATATGTAATGACCCCCGGGATGCTGTGGGTCGTGATGCCATAAGAAAGCGGGTTCTAAAATGACCTCACATTCTCCATTGGGGGGTAATGAATCAAAGGAATGGGAGACAGATGCATGCATTTCCTGCTTCATCTGAGACTTTTATAACAAATACACAGCATCCACCTGCTGATAACACATCATCTGGCAATGCTCCACTGATAGTGGGGTTGGTCTGCTATAGCTGCTAGTGATCCTGGAAATGAGCCCCAGGAGAGAGCTGCTCTGACTGGAGTACCATACCCAGCATCCATAGGGACTGCTGGAGATGCACAGTTGTTGCTGGGGGAGAAAAAACGTAGAATAACTGCACGTAATTATGCAGCTTGTGTTCTCATTTCTTTCTGCTTGCCCCTCATGTACACTTCCCCCCCCAGGCTTTTCTTTCGTTGCTCAGCTGCTTATTCTACCACTCTTGATCCCCTCAGTTCACATATGCTAAGGTCAGGGTCAACGTGGTGTGAATGAATCCGTTGGCGTTTGTGTGTGCCGTTGGCGTTTGTGTGTGTGTGTGTGTGTGTGTGTGTGTGTGTGTGTGTGTGTGTGTGTGTGTGTGTGTGTGTGTGTTTATCCTACATAATGTTGGTAGATAAATCTCCATCTTATCCTGTGTTTCAGTACACATAGTAATACCACAGTGTAGAAATACTCCCTGTTTTATTCATAAAAATGTTTAAAAATATAACAATAGTACATTTTTTCACAGTGGCACGTATTCAATTTGACTTATGTGAATACTACTGGGTACAAAATAAATGAAATTAAATGATGAAATTACCGAAATACGTCTTTTGTTGCATCAAATAATGAATCTGTCTCGACAAAATCTAAATTATATATTCCACTCAATTTAATATTTCCTCTTAATTGTACCTTAAAGTCACTCGCTGTCATTCATATGTATAATCCCACAGTAAATGAATGAACCCCTTCACAATATTAAGAGCTGCAATGCATTGTGGGGCAGTTGAGGAAGTGTCCAGTATTGTCACTTTTCAGGAATGATTGCTAATGCGGAGATATCTCACATAAGTAAACATTCATTTTGCACAATGGCCCTTTTCATAGTAATACATTTTTTTTTCAATATAATTTGTTTTACTATATTTACTGTTGGGTCAATTTCCCCAAGGGATCAATAAAGTGTACGTTAAGCTAGTAATCATACTTGCTATATTGTTTGTTGACACTTGTTGTGTTATTAATATAAATCTGAATCTTTAATGTAACAAAAATTGGCAAATCAATGTAGTAAAAAAATACAATATAAGCCTCTGAATTTTAGTGGAGTAGAAGAACAAAAAAGCAAATAATGGAAATACTCAAGTCAAATAAAAAGACCTTGAAAATGTAGTTACGTTTATAAATGTACTCAGCTGTCCACGGTTACATCAATATAGTGCATACCTAACTGAAATACAATAACATGGATGGTGATAGAGAAGAGAGAAGGGATGAATGACTAAAGAGATTAATATATAATATAATATATAGATTAATAAAGAATTAAACAGAGGTCAGAGTTCAGATGGATTTCACCGTGCCGGGCCTCGAGGAGGAACGCATGTCTCTGGCAGGATGACTCAGTGAAGCTAACAGCTTTAGCGTTAGCACATGGCTGGAGGACAGAGCAGGTCCGTGTTAGAATGATACTGGAGGGTAAGCTTAACCTGCACATAACCCTTAAACACAAGAGAGCAACCCTGCGACAAAAACAACCCTGAACTATTCAACATGTACACACTGGATCATGTAAACTAACCATGTAGGCTAGCTATTAGCTGCGGAGCTAGCGTAGCCACTTGATGGGCGGATTTGTGCTATTTTTTTGACAGAAATCACATTTTTACATGGATATATTTAATGGAAATGACTTTGTTAGTAACAATTTTCAGCTCCTAGGCGTTTTCCCTCGAACCAATTAGGTTTTTTGTAGTGAAACAAAAGATATCTCCTCATTGCTATGTCACTTTTCAACTGTTTGTTGTCCATTGCGGTGCTTTCAATAAAAAACGATAAATAGAAACAGGGCGTCCGACAAAAGTCAAACAGGTTCAGAATCGAGTTTATTGCCCAAGTACGTTAACAAATAATTTGCTTTGGTGTAAATGGTGCACACATAAACACAGTAGGAGGAATACGTTGAAGAAAGGTGCAAAACAAATAGTACTATTTTTAAAAACCATTACAACAAATACAAAAATATGAATATACAAAAATGAAATACATTGAAACTGAGACAAATACTAGAATTGGAAGTGGAGAGCTGTACAGATTTTCAAAGAGGAAGCGTTGAACAAGAATGTGCAAAAATACAGTGAAATGTTAAGGATTTACATTATTAAAATAACTTAGATTTGTTCGCATAATGTACATTCATGTAATGCAAAGACGTGGTGAATTAGGACGTTCTGAAAGAAAACCATTCTATGTATATTCATTTTGTCGCTGAAGCCCAAATTGCATTCAGTTAGAACACGGTGTTCGAAAGACATTTGATCTCCTCAGGAATTATTCTGTAACTTTTCAGTAAAAGCTACGTTTTTTTTGTGAAAAGGAAAACGATTGATGGTTGAAAGCTTTGAAAGTTCTTCCCCGCTGATGCATTCAAGGACCTGTGATCTCATGTGACATCTGAGGGGTGAAAATCACCCGTGAGATGTTCAGCATGCTGTCAGAAAATCAATACTTGAACATGGCAACATGAAGAGCATGTCCCTGTCCTGCATTACCACATCTTGACAACATTCATTATTTATCTCAGGCAAGTTTTACATCTCAGCAAGAGACATGTCTTCCTGTTTTTGACACGAGCTGTGAGCATCGTAGGAAAATAGTAAATATACTTTTATGTAATACAAACTATGAGTGATTGGAATATGATATATTATAAATTATTTATCTATTATAAAACGGACAAGTCAAATCAAGCAATCTGATTGGTTCTTAGCCGTGATATACTGAGCGTATACCACGGGTAGAATTGTAAGTTACTTTTCACAACAAGTCAGTATCCCTCCGCGTCTGAGAAAAACAGTATACCGTTGGGCTGGAAATCATACTGGAACAAGAAAGCAGCGGAGAAGTAACGGGGCAGAAGCCCTCCTTTTTGACGCAGCGGTCCAGACATAGACATCAAACGCCAAAACATATTCAGTGTGCAGTTCCTTTGGCATTAGGGCAGGGATATCTAGATACTTTTGAAGGTTTAACATAATGAATTGTGCTACTTTTAAAGCAAGCAACGATGTTTTCAAATCTGTAATCAAAGAGGTCCGCAAAAACGCTATCGACCAATCAGATTGCTTGATTTGACTTGTCAGTTTTATAAATATATTTAAATTTCTTCCGTTACGAAACAAACTTACAAAGCATAAAATGGAAACATTTAAGATTAACTTCGACCTCCGGGGGGGTCTTACTATGGAGGAGTGGATTGAGCAGTGCCTATCTCCAGAAAAAAAAAGCACCTAAAC
>NW_011341209.1:0-5078 GCF_000735185.1 Notothenia coriiceps
CTAAAAGGTGATTTGTAGTTCTATACAGTGATATGTAGTTCTATAAGGTGATTTGTAGTTCTATACGGTGATATGTAGTTTTATAAGGTGATATGTAGTTATATAAGGTGATTTGTAGGTCTATAAGGTGATTTGTAGTTCTATAAGGTTATATGTAGTTATATAAGGTGATTTGTAGTTCTTCAAGGTTATATGTAGTTATATAAGGTAATTTGTAGTTCTATAAGGTTATATGTAGTTCTATACGGTGATATGTAGTTTTATAAGGTAATTTGTAGTTCTATAAGGTGATTTGTAGTTCTATAAGGTGATTTGTAGTTCTATACGGTGATATGTAGTTTTATAAGTCCGTCCTGGGAGAGGGATCCCTCCTCTGTTGCTCTCCCTGAGGTTTCTCCCATTTTTCCCTTTAAACTGTGGGTTTTCTCTGGAAGTGCTTCCTTGTACGATGTGAGGGTCTAAGGACAGAGGGTGTCGTATTGTCATACTGATATTCTGTACAAACTGTGAAGTCCACTGAGACAAATGTAACATTTGTGATATTGGGCTATATAAATAAACATTGATTGGTTGATTGATTGATATAAGATGATATGTAGTTCTATTAGGTGATTTGTAGTTCTATACGGTGATATGTAGTTTTATAAGGTGATATGTAGTTTTATAAGGTGATTTGTAGTTCTATAAGGTGATATGTAGTTTTATAAGGTGATTTGTAGTTCTATAAGGTGATATGTAGTTATATAAGGTGACTTGTAGTTATATAAGGTGATTTGTAGTTCTATACGGTGATTTGTAGTTCTATAAGGTTATATGTAGTTCTATAAGGGTATATGTAGTTCTATAAGGTAATTTGCAGTTCTATACGGTGATGTGTAGTTCTATAAGGTGATATGCAGTTCTATAAGGTGATATGCAGTTCTATAAGGTGATATGCAGTTCTATAAGGTGATATGCAGTTCTATACAGTGATTTGTAGTTCTGTAAGGGTATATGTAGTTCTATAAGGTGATTTGCAGTTCTATACGGTGATAAGCAGTTCTATAAGGTGATTTGCCCCCTGCAGGACCTTTAAGATCATGGACGACAACAGCAGCCGCTCTCTGGACCTGAAGGAGTTCCTGAAGGGTCTGAAGGACTACGGAGTCCTGATGGACAAACAGGAAGCCACCGCGCTCTTCCTACGCTTCGACCGAGACGGCAACGGGACCATCGACTTCGACGAGTTCCTGCTCACGCTCAGGGTGAGACACCAGTACCTTTAACGGGAATATAGATAACGGGATATAGATAACGGGATATAGATAACGGGAATATAGATAACGGGAATATAGGAAAACCGGTGCAGAAGCAGGCCTGTGATGTCGCTGAGATATCTGAGGCTGTCCTCTCTGTTAAGCCCCAGATGTCCCGCGCCCGACAGGAAGTGGTTCTGCAGGCGTTCAGGAAGCTGGACCGGACAGGAGACGGCGTGGTGACCATCGAGGATCTGAGGGGCGTCTACAGCCCCAAACATCATCCCAAGTTCCAGAACGGGGAGTGGAGCGAGGAGCAGGTCTTCAGGAGCTTCCTGGACAACTTTGACTCTCCCAACGACAAAGACGGGAAGGTGGGGTTTCCTCATCATCTTTCATTCTCTAATAAAACCTATTTTCAGCAGTGTGCATCATTTGGTGAGTTTTCGTGGGGGATAAAAAATGCGATCAAAAGTGGAAAAATAAAAATCATAATTTTAGGAATCCTATGGATTTCAATTATGTTACAACTGCAGTGAGGCGGGCGATCTGCAGTCATGTTCTCCAGACTGTTCCCTGTTCTGTGTTTTAATGTTTTATATATATACACCAACCTTTGTGGCCTGTCTGGAGCCAGTTCAACCGACCCTGAGTAGAGTTATCTTAACTAACCCTAACCCTGGATATCTGTGAGTTATCTTAACTAACCCTAACAAAGAGATCGGGGCGGGGTTAGCAACATTTGACCAATCACAAACATTTGACCAATCACAAACATGGAGAACTGACAGCGCAGCATCATACTTCCAGAATGAAAAGTAAACTATTATGTTAGACAAATATGAAGAATTTAAAATGTTAATATCCCTGACTTAAACACTTAGTGTGTCAATGTGTTTCCTGTCAGGTGACCAGTGAGGAGTTCCTGAACTATTACTGTGGAGTCAGCGCCTCCATCGACAGCGACGTGTACTTCATCCTGATGATGAGGAGCGCCTGGAGGCTCTGACGTTCATTATCATCATTATTAATAATAATGAAGCAGTTTGTGCCTCTGTTTATCTGAATGTAAACACACCATGACTCGTCACTTTTAAATTTTATTATACCTGTATATGCATCCATAAAGCTCTAATAACAACATTACAATGACAACCTGAGGAAATACAGAATATGCATCATTAACATCTCTCTGTGGTTAGACACGTGAAGCAGCTTGAAGGTCGTTCGGTAGTAACGACCTTCAACAGATTAAAATAATTTGATGAAGTTTCTTGGTTACATTGTTTTCTATGATATGTGTAGTATTAAATCACGGTAAAATATGTTCTTGTTGTTGGTATCTACATGAGATAAGCCCCGCCTCCTCTCCAGTGTGTATAGTTTGAGTGACACGAGTAAACACCAATGATCTTCATGCCCCCTATTTATGAAATGTAAATATATATATTTATGATATTGTAATATATTGCCCCGTAATGTTTCCTGTTCAGTCGCTCTGCATGAAGCTGGACATGGTGACATACTCATTGCCCCCCCCACTTCCCCCCCCACAGGATGGCTCCTCTGAGGGGGAGGGGCCAGTGGGGGAGGGGGGAGGGGCAGCCTCCCCCGTTTTCTCCAGCTTTAAAGAACTGAACTCCTCCGGCCTGAGGGTCAACATGAGGCCCTGCAGAGAGAAAACACTGCTGTCAGTTTCCTGCTTCCTGTCTCTGTTTCCTGTCTCTGTTTCCTGTTTCCTGTTTCTGTCTCTGTTTCCTGTCTCTGTTTCCTGTCTCTGTTTCCTGTCTCTGTCTCCTGTTTCTGTCTCTGTTTCCTGTTTCTGTCTCTGTTTCCTGTTTCCTGTTTTTGTTTCCTGTCTCTGTTTCCTGTTTCCTGTCTCTGTTGCCTGTTTCCTGTCTCTGTTTCCTGTTTCTGTCTCTGTTTCCTGTTTTTGTTTCCTGTCTCTGTTTCCTGTTTCCTGTCTCTGTCTCTGTTTCCTGTCTCTGTTTCCTGTTTCCTGTTTCTGTCTCTGTTTCCTGTCTCTGTTTCCTGTTTATGTCTCTGTTTCCTGTCTCTGTTTCCTGTTTCTGTTTCCTGTCTCTGTTTTCTGTCTCTGTCTCCTGTCTATGTCTCTGTTTCCTGTTTCCTGTCTCTGTTTCCTGTCTTTGTCTCTGTTTCCTGTTTCCTGTCTCTTTTTCCTGTCTCTGTTTCCTGTTTCTGTCCCTGTTTCTGTTTCCTGTCTCTGTTTCCTGTTTCTGTTTCTGTCTCTGTTTCCTGTTTCTGTCTCTGTTTTCTGTCTCTGTCTCTTGTCTCTGTCTCTGTTTTCTGTCTCTGTCTCTGTTTTCTGTCTCCTGTCTCTGTCTCTGTTTTCTGTCTCTGTTTTCTGTCTCCTGTCTCTGTCTCTGTTTCCTGTCTTTGTCTCTGTTTCCTGTCTCTACCTCCTGTCCCAGGGCCTCACCTTGTTGCTCTTGCAGATGTGCATCAGAGTGTGTTTGGGGTGAGGGATGTTCGGCCACACGTAGCTGAATATTCTGTCAACGGGAGACAAATGGAAGTATATATATATAAATATATATAAATATATATAATATAATATAGAGTGTTGCACAGGTGAGTAAAGGACACCTGTTCTTCAGGAGCAGCAGGAGTCCTGAAGGCAGCAGCAGCAGCAGAACCAGCAGCCCTCCAATCAGAGCCGGGCGTCCTGGACACAGATCATTAACCATGAAGATCATTACACAGCTGAATGATGTGGATGTGAGAGCAGAGAGTAGTGTGTCTCACGGGGGGGGGTCAGCGGCGGGGTCAGCGGGAGGGTCAGGGTCGGGCTCCAGGAGCTCCAGCTGCCCTGCAGCCCGTTAACAGGCAGAGAACGACCTCTGACACGGTACTGATCCAGAACCAGCAGCAGGGAGGGGGAGGACAGGTTCTGCAGCTGAGACATTCATACATGACGATCATATATAACAACAACAACAATAACAACAATAATAATAATAACTCACAGTGGAGCGGCCCCCCCTCCACAGCTGGATCTGGAACAGCTGGTTGTCGTCCCTCAGGTAGTCGTTGCTGTCGGGGCTCTGGAGGCGGATCAGAACCTGAGAATCCATCAGGGAGAGGCTCACCTGGGGGGGGTGGGGCTTGACTGGGGGGGGGATACACATGGAGTTATATATATATATAGAGTTCATTGGCGAGAGGCTCATCTGGGGGGAAGGGCTTCACTGGGGGGGGGGATACACATGGAGTTATACACATATAAAGGCCCTGACACACAAAGCAGTCACCAGAGAACTCGCCGACGTGTTCTCCTGCGTCTTGGCCATGTGTCGCACTGGAACACACCGCAAAGACTTCAGCCGAGCATGTACAAACTGCGCATGCGTGAGTGGCAATAACTCTCCTTACCAGCAGGCGGCGGTAGTGTTTATTCGTCATTCAAAAGAGGCAACAACCGGAAGACAGAGAAGAAGAACAGACTGCGTAATATAAACAAACAACAAATAGCTCGTCCATCGAAAAACATGTTTCGTGCGGTACTGGAGCTATCAGCCATTGGAGTGTTGCTTGTGGAAGACATTCTCAAGCAACCGTTTCGCTTGCTGTGTGTATCTAGTGTATTCATACACACTGTTCATACTGCTCACAGGCTGCTGTGTGTATCTAGTGTATTCATACACACTGTTCATACTGCTCACTATTACATTACATCACATCTCACTTGTTAGTCGCTTTTATCCAAAGCGACTTACATACTCAACACTGTGGACAATCCCCACAGGAGCACTTTGGGGTGAAGTGTCTCAGGGACACGACGACATGCTGACTGCAGTGGGGTTTGAACCTGATCCCAACAGG
>NW_011341210.1:0-4514 GCF_000735185.1 Notothenia coriiceps
TTCCAGTAGCTGCCCCCCCTCCATGCTGACACCTAATCCAGAGCCTGGCTACCATAACATTTTCACAAGGGTCACGAGCCGCATAATAACAGCACAGCGTGAGCTGAACTGCTCCTTTATAAGAGCTGCGGCGCACACACACACACACACACACACACACACACACACACACACACACACACAGACAATTAGTGTTCGGCCTGCCGCCCCGCTCTACTCTGTGTGTGTTTGTACAAGAGGTCAATATAATCCTCAGATAGTGTGTATCTTTAAGAGAGAGACAGGGTGTGTGTGTTCGATAGTGTTCTCCTGTCTGAGGGTGTGTGTGTGTGTGTGTGTGTGTGTGTGTGTGTGTGTGTGTGTGTGTGTGTGTGTGTGTGTGTGTGTGTGTGTGTGTGTGTGTGTGTGTGTGTGTGTTGGTGGGAGTCAGCGTTCAGCCTTGTGTTTTTATGTCATATATCATATTCAATTAAATCAGTTTTGCTCAAGGGCACCACGGCAGGGCAGGAGGTGAACTGGGACCTCTCCAAGTAGCAGTCCACACTCCATATTCAGGTCTGTTCGGGGACTTGAACCGGCGACCCTACAGCTCACAGTCCAATCTACTGACTGAGACACTGCATGTACTATCAAAAGGTTTTATTGTTAAATGCACAATAGCTACAGCTCCTCTAACAATTCAACATTAAGATACAGAAAAACAAACAGAAACAGTTCAAAAATAAATGAATTAGTGCAAGACAATGGTGCAAGTACTGCATTTTCAGATCTATATGTTGCACATTTTGTGATTTCAAGAGATTTGTTGCTATGTCTATTGCACTGTGTTCTATATTTCTATTTCTTTAAAAAAATTCTTTATATGTTTTAATTTTATGGAAGTATTTGTTTTAATTCGTTTTTTAAATAGTTATAGTTTTTTTACAACTTAATTTCTCTTATTGTGTTTTTAAACCAAATTATTTGTACATATTTTGTGTTAAACCTGCATTCTGATACGGATAACAAGATGGAGCTCTCGTAAAGAAATGATACATCCACTATTAATATGAAAAAAATGAAAAATACAAACTTTATTTGACATTTCTTTTTAAATTTCCTGTATTTATATGATATTGTATCTCCTATTTGTGTTGCTCCTTCTTGCCTCTCATCTTTGTCAAAATACTTTCCCTTTTTTTATTTTTTATTTTTTGTTTTAAGTGTCACAAAACCGAATCTCCCAAAGGATAAATAAAGTATTTCTGATTCTTCAAGCTGTTCCAACTCATATTTCTGACAGCTCGAAATGGCTGGCAGTAAAACTAACGACAAAATTGGAACAATCTGTTTTTTCAATGGCCACGTTTATATTCCTCAAATGCAGCGATCTGCGCCCTAATTTGCCCTGAGGGACGCCACGGGCTCCCCATAAAGAAACGTTAGGGCCCCTGCAGCAGGATAATGACACACACACACACACACACACACACACACACACACACACACACACACACACACACACACACACACAGTACAACTTTAACTTCAAGGTCACTGTGCATCCATCATCCATAAACAATCTTTTTCATTGCAGCTTTGGATGTAAATTCTGATTGTTATGACTTTAATTGACTGTGACATCATTTATTTCTTCTCCCTCCATTTAAATAACATTGATTTCAATAATGTTAGAAGCTTTAATCAGCTCTTTGAGGGGAAATGTGATTACAGACAAAGGTTAAAGCTCAGTGAGTTTGGATTTCATCTATTGTTATCAGCCGTAATCAAAGTCAAAGAAACCCAGTGGAGTTTCTTTATTTTAATAACCGCTGATGTTCACGTTCAGGGCTCGGTTGTTGTGCCAACACAACTGAACCTTACATTTATCTTTAATACTATTTCACAGACATGTTTACATTAGTTAGAAGTATCAGATATATTGACCAACTTCTAATGTAGACACTGATTATACATCAAAGATACACTTTTCCAAAACTTCAAGAGTTTAGGTAGATAATCCATCTACCTAATCAAAAAGTACATGTTGCAGTGTAGAAGCTTTTAAGAGACTAAATACCACTTTTTTCCCCCACTTTGATGGCATTTTTGCAGCTCTGTGATGCTCAAACACTCACTTCATGTTGTGATACACACTTGTATTTCCAATATGGACTTCAGGTCAGAGTGTGTTAATATGCATGCTGCTACGAGAGAGCAACACAACCTTTAACTTCAGCTAACCCCTCACACGTCCAGGTACATGTTCCTGACAGACACAGGTTTATGGGGTCTCAATTATAAATCCACACACACACACACACACACACACACACACACACCATCTGTGCAGTGAGTAGATGTCCATCCACACCCAGCGTGTGCCAGGGAGCTGTGTTGTAAAGGTTTATATGACAAGGTGACAGACAGACAGTGGCAGCGCTGCCTGTCTCACTGCTCACGCTGACAGTGTTATTGCGGTGTGTGTGTGTGTGTGTGTGTGTGTGTGTAAATCATGTCCGCCTTCAANGTGTTTGTGTGTGTGTGTGTGTGTGTGTGTGTGTGTGTGTGTGTGTGTGTGTGTGTGTGTGTGTGTGTGTGTGTGTGTGTGTGTGTGTGTGTGTGTGTGTGTGCAAATCATGTCCGCGTGCGTTCAAGCAAATTCAACTGGATTACAGTCAAATCTGGAACAAGGTTGTTTATGGACTATAACTATGGACGCTTCATTTGGAAAAAATAACTATTTTGTGATTCTTTTCGACTGATATTGGAGCAATTGATACCCTCAATACCATTGAACATTATATCCAAATGATTATGGTTTATTTATAAGAGGATCTGTACCAAATACAAATGTAGTGATTTTAAGATAATATAAGAATTAAATCACATTCATTCATTATTTTGAGGATTGTTCTTTCTTTGTGGCCCCTCAGAAAAGTATTTTGAGTTTGTACTGTGGGCGAAAGTCTGTTTTCTTTTCATATTGTTCAAGGTTCAAAAGGTTTATTGTCATATCATACTTCGGTGTAGTTCTGTACTGAATGAAAAACTTTGCAGGTTCCTTAACAATGCTTGTTGTGTGGTTATTCTGTATGATCCCAAAAATGTACTTACTTACTTTGAGTTTGTATTGGGGGCAAAAGTCTGTTCTTTTTCATATTGTTGGGTGGTTGTTCTGTAAAAACACTCAAAGTCCTCATATCAGCGCTGACCTGAGCTTATTGGCTCAGCGTCAGTAGCTTGCGTGCCACCTGGTTTCTCCCCCATGTGTGTGTTTACAGCGTGTCAGCGCCTGGTGCATTTCAATTGGCACCGATCTGGCACATAATGGAAATCTCAGTCTGTGACAAACCTCTCAGCTCTGAGCAGCGACTCGCTACAGAACGAGAAGAACGTGGACACGCAGCCGTAATGACTGCTAATGTATTCCTGTCAAGTAGGAGCTAAGCCTGTGAGAGCGGCATGAAAGCTCCGGGTCTTTCTGCAGATCTGAGGCCAGGAAGTAGCCACAGCCCGGGTCTGAGTATCATCGTGTGGTGGTGCCCAGTCAGGTCTGCAGACTGTCTATCTGACTTCACCTCCAAACCACAGCTTCTAAAGCAACAACCCTCCAGACCTCGTCTAATGTAATTCTACATGTGTACAGGTTCTTATATTTGCAGAATACACACGCGGTTATAATGAGATATTCACCATAGAAGAAGGAACACATACTCTGACATTTTGATTGATGGAGGAGATACTCGGTTACACATTCTTCGTGGGCCTCCATCTTTAGGTTGAATTCAAAGATGACCATAATGATTTAATTGTTTTTCTCTCATTATACTCAAATAGGTTTCAAATATAGAAACGATACGAAAATATATATATGTGTTCACAGCTGCTCAAACGTTTACAATATTTGTATGAACTTTAAACCGTTGACTATAATACTAAGAAATGGCATTGTTGAGAAGAACAAGAGGAAGAGCACATTTTTTATTATGTAATTATTTTAAAATACACATTTACGTATTGTTCCCAAAACGATGGAACAACCTTCCCTACCTCCTTCTTGACAGGTCATGTGCAAAAAAAAAAAAGTTTATTTCTATTAATAATAGTTATTAGTTAACTAAGGAAGTCTGTTTTCATTTGCTTTTATGAATCCCAGCACTTGTGTGGCATTGCTCTTGAGCTTACTCTAAACCATCCCAAACAAACAAACACACACACACACACACACACACACACACACACACACACACACACACACACACACACACACACACACACACACACACAGTTAAGTGTCAGCCCTTTTTTAACTACCTGTTACCGTGTTCCTGCTGTGCTCAACGTCATTTGAAATAACTAATATATCCCATAAAAGCCAGCAGCAGTAGCCTGCGCAGGCTTACACAAATAATTAGCTGCAGGCAGAGACAATTATACCCCGAGAGAAATATGATCCGCCGTGATAGAAATGTAATGATCTCATATTGAGGAATTCGGAACACTTTCTGTTTTGGAAAACAAAATCAGCGATG
>NW_011341211.1:0-4962 GCF_000735185.1 Notothenia coriiceps
TACTTTCTACTTCTTACATGTTGAACACAAATACCTGTACTTTCTACTTCTTACATGTTGAACACAAATACCTGTACTTTCTACTTCTTACATGTTGAACTCAAATACCTGTACTTTCTACTTCTCTCATTTTCCAAACAGGCTGGTTCCTTTAGTCTGAATGTGTGTTTGGTGGCGTGATCATTATTATTTAGACTCATTGCGTGCCTATTGATTTGAACACGATCCGTGTATCCATCATTTCCTGGTCTTCTCTAAAGAAGAGGGACCAATGGAAACGTTGTCATGTTGCCGTTGTTCAGCATGGAAACATTCATTAGCTAACAATGACATTATTGTTCTATTAATATAAAGGGAGGTCAGGTACTCTTTAAAACAGCTGCTAGTTATGGGTACTTTTTACTGAAGTACATTTCAAAGTTCTTTACTTTTACTTGAGTAAAGAAGTTTAGTCAGTACTTCTACTTTTACAATGTTTAAACACGGGTATCTGTACTTCTACTTGAGTGAAGGATGTGTGTACTTTTGCCATCTCTGCCAACAAATGCCTTCTTAGAGGTGTGAAAAAGGCAGTGTTTTGAGCTTCCTTCTGTCTTCAATGGAGCATCTTTGGCAGCGTGTAGAGTGAATTTGTTGGCGAGCAGCAGGTGGTTGGGTTAATTGCCCACGGTGGAGAGAAAGTGTCTCGCTGAGTGTGAAGTGCTGGAGTCTGGATGAAGAACAGCAGTAAGCATATTGTCTCCTCGCACCTCGCCACCCTAATCAGCTCCCATTGTTCGACTGAACTGGCTCGCTTCCCGGAGGAATCCTTTTTCGCTTTTCCCCCACAGTGCCACCCACATCCTCTCCTCTCCAACCCCTTTCATCTGCAAACTCACTTCCTTTTTCTGTTGCTAATGCCTCTCAATCTCCCATCTCTGCTTCTCTCCTCTCCTATCTCCTGTTTCCTCACCTTCCTGCTGCCCTTTCCCCCTCCTCTCCTCCTTTCCTTTTCCTCCCAGTGGAGCGATTGTATTGATGTAAACACACACAGAGTGCTGAGTGCTTCTTAAGCTGCTCTGAGCGATCCTCAGGCCTCCCTCCATTGTCCCCTCAACTGTAGGAAGAGTCTTGATTTCCAATAGGCTTATCCTCCCGGTGCCACGTCCATAGAAAGATGGCTAGGGGTTTGACTCGGTGTCTTGGCTGGACTGAGCGTGGTAATGGATCAAAGACATGTGTGTGTGTGAGAGGCGCTTGTGTGATTAAATATTTGAAACCACGCTGGCAGAAATAGAAGTGTAACTAAAAGGATGCTTATGGCAGTGTCGGCGAAGGAAGCCGACAAGGCCTCGCAGAATTCGATGAAATCACGTCAGAGTGTGTATGCAGATTATTCATGTGGACGCGAGTAATGTGGAGATGGAGGTCTCCAGCACGGACTGGTTATGTAACACTGGAGTGGAGATATGTGAGTGTGTAAGGTGGAGGTAACATGGCAATATGGCACCATCACAAATATGGATGTTTGGAAGAGATTTACTTTGCCATAAGAGACGATATGAAGTGCTTTTCTTTCTCACCCATGACTCCAATCTGCCCTACTTCCCCTCTGATCCTCGAACCACTCAGTCTCCCAGTTCAGAGACATTTTCTGATTGTTTATTGACTTCAAGAGGGTTTTTTTTTTTATCCCAATACTGTCCAGAATTGTGATGTTTCCTAATTGTTTTGTAAAAAGTTTCTTGAAAATAACTTTGGTATACGAAAAAAAGGAGTTTCTTTGATAGAAAAACGACATAGTTAATATTCATACTTTGTCTCTGGACACTCGTCTTTCATTTCAGTGCACTTCAACCATTTGAAAACGTTAGGCGAAATATTAGCGTTGGACGACCACTACGATGAATCTCCATCTTCCTGACATTTCATAAACAGCTTTTGCATTATGTATCGTGATGAGATGGGCTTTGTGAACAGTGAAGAATACATGAATACTTTTGAACAAGTTTTTAGGACTGTTTTTACAAACACACAAGAGTATGAATCCTAACTTTCTGGCTGTTTAATAATTCTAATTTATGTTGAGAGTCTCCCACTGCGAGTGCAAGCCCATTTGCTGCTGACCCTGGTGGCAAACATTTTGAAATATTGCCCAGCTCTTCTTCTTGCCAATTTAAATGTAGCTTTGTGGTAATATGGAAGCTAGGCATGAAGAAACGCTTGCTAAAAGGAAGAGGAAGGATTGATTTCCCATCCATATTCCTCATGCATATATTCCCATACTGTGTGCTTTTAATGCATCTGATCACACGGGGTCCAATATTTAAATCTAATCGTGTTTTTATAGCTGCTCCATTACATCACGGTATTCTAAACCACTATTGATGTGTTGTGCTTCATTTCAAACACATTCTCTTTGATTCAACCAGACATATTTGGTATCTGTGGAAACTTTGTTACTTGTCCTGAATTTAAAATCAAGTTTTGTGCACTTTCAAAGAATCGTGGGCATGCAGCATGCATCTGTAATGAGGGTCTTAACAGAGAGGGCGAAGGAGGTAGTGTCAGAAGATATAACACTTTATTTTTAGATATTTCTGACCTGTTTGAGTCTTCTTTTAATGCTACAGAAATACCTCCTCACGTACCTGTGGATGTATACTTGTTCTGCCCCTGACTGCCTCAAGGTCAAGGTTCAAGGTTCTTTATTTGTCATACGAACATAGCTACAGAGTAGTTATGTCGATGAAAATCTTAGGTCCCAGGCTTCTCCAACAGTGCAACACAATAATACAGAAAAATACAGTGCAAGTAAATATACTTGCCTTTATTTAACATGGACTGAAAATGTATTTCACTGCTTGTCTGCACAGTGACATTTCTTCTCGCAGTAAATGGGGTCTGCGCTTGCATTGATGTTGTTTGTGCCAGTGCATTTCATTTTTTTTACTCAACACTTTGTGTCTGTATTTCCCGCCCCAACCTTTCTCTTCAAAGTGGCATAAAAGGCAGCCGTCATACCTGACGATCAAAGAGCAACAGCCAAAGCGCCGGCTCTCTGTTGTGCCGCTGTCATTTTCCCTCTTTTAAACAACAAAACATGAGAGACCTTGAAAACCCACGGCCACTCTGGATGCACACGCTGCAGGAACTTTCTGATGCCAACATGTCACAAAGTTTGAGTCGACATACATTCTAGATCCTGTAACAAAGGCCACAGCCTTCAGAAGAATCTCTGCAGAAACATACACGTACGTTGTTTACAGATGTCTTGGCAGTGGGAGAGTATTTCAGATGCAGAACAATGTTTATCATTAACACGAGATACTCATTAGTCTGTGGAGGAAATTGTATCCTAAAAATGCTGAAATTGCATACCATAGACTCAGTAGAGCGATGAAAGGAAAGGAGGAGATAGGGGCCAATTAGGAATTTAACCAATGCATGTTTACCCCTAAATATACCCGATAAAAGTATTTCTGTATGAGCGAATGTACACTTAAATTAACTCAAAGAAAATACCAATATGACCTGCATTATGTGCATTTGGAGTGGGGCCATATAGCGACAGATAGTCGAGGGGGGATGAGCCATCATTTAGCAGGAAATGTCATTCAGTGTTGAATAGAAACATGAACTTTGACTAATTTGAGATCCTGATCTAACGAAGACTTGTTCTCAGTTTGTTGAGTAGAGACATCTGTTTGAGTCAGTATCGTGTATTCATTGCTTTCTATATTTGTTCAGTATTAAGGGCCACTTATTTGATCATTAAGAACCGGTGCAGCCGTTGTTTTCATGGACACATGCTGGAGAAAGTCGGCATCATAACAGGATTATTAGGGTTAAAGATTCTCCTTCATTTGCAGAACATTTGGTCTTCAGAGTCGGGGAATATTAAGCCTGTGAGTCATGGTGGCATGAGAAAGACATGGTTTATTTATTCCATATTGATAATGAATCATCCAGTAGAGACGCAGGTGAGGACGAATACATTGAGGACGAATACATTGAGGACGAATACATAGCGGACGAATACATAGCGGACGAATACATTGTGGACGAATACATTGAGGACGAATACATTGCGGACGAATACATTGAGGACGAATACATTGAGGACGAATACATTGCGGACGAATACATTGAGGACGAATACATTGAGGACGAATACATTGTAGACTAATACATTGAGGACGAATACATTGAGGACGAATACATTGCGGACGAATACATTGTAGACTAATACATTGTGGACGAATACATTGAGGACGAATACATTGTGGACTAATACATTGTGGACTAATACATTGTGGACGAATACATTGTGGACGAATACATAGCGGACGAATACATAGCGGACGAATACATTGAGGACGAATACATTGAGGACGAATACATTGCGGACAAATACATTGTAGACTAATACATTGTGGACGAATACATTGAGGACGAATACATTGAGGACGAATACATTGAGGACGAATACATTGCGGACAAATACATTGTAGACTAATACATTGTAGATGAATACATTGAGGACGAATACATTGAGGACGAATACATTGTGGACGAATACATTGTGGATGAATACATTGAGGACGAATACATTGTAGACTAATACATTGAGGACGAATACATTGAGGATGAATACATTGAGGACAAATACATTGTGGACTAATACATTGTGGATGAATACATTGTGGATGAATACATTGCGGACGAATACATATCGGACGAATACATAGCGGACGAATACATTGAGGACGAATACATTGAGGACGAATACATTGAGGACGAATACATTGCGGACGAATACATTATCGGACGAATACATAGCGGACGAATACATTGAGGACGAATACATTGAGGACGAATACATTGCGGACGAATACATTGTGGACTAATACATTGCAGATTAATACATTGTGGATGAATACATTGCGGACGAATACATATCGGACGAATACATAGCGGACG
>NW_011341212.1:0-5000 GCF_000735185.1 Notothenia coriiceps
CTTCTCATCACACACACACACACACACACACACACACACACACACACACACACACACACACACACACACACACACACACACACACACACACACACACACACACACACACACACACACACACACACACACACACACACACACACACACACACACACACACACACACACACACTTTAAAGAGCCTCTCTTCACAGTGTGTCCTGAGGGACGCTGTCTGAGGTCTGAGGTCAAAGTCAAACCTTCTCAGAATATGAAGCAGCTGTCTCAGAAACACACTGCAGGTAATTCAGTATGTCTACATTTCCACACACACACACTGACTGATGCTCCCTCCCTGCCTGTGTGTGTTTCTTTATGTGTCTTCCAGTGGTGTTACACAGTGGTTGAAGATGTACTCAGATCTTTTATTTACATATTTCAAGTATTAATACTACAAGTCTTCTTCTTCGAGTCCGTAGCAATCTCAGATGTCGTTCTGCCAGTATCGAGCACAGGCCACAGCTGATGGCGTAGGTTCTGCCAGGTCTTCTGGACTGCACCGGGGGGCATCGGCACATTCCAGTAGGTGGGACTTTGTCTGCACTGATCCACAGCTGCATGTGTCTTCTGTGGTGTAGTTCCACACTTTCATCAGTGCTTTGCACCTCCCCTGTTCCACAGTCTACTAAGTGACTTCCAGGTTGTCCAGCCAAGGTCGTGGCCACTAGCGAGGCTTTCTGTTGGTGTGATTCCTCTGTCCAGCCATTCAAGAGCTCGTGTTTCATTTCTTTACCATTCATCTTCCCAGATGTTGGTCCTTGCTGCTTGTTTGGTTGTCTTGAGGGACTGTCTGCACAAAACTGGCTCTGGGTCGGATCCTGTGTGGGGGTGCTACGTGGCCATGCAAGGGGTGTCTGATATCTGTCTCCTGTCATACTACAAGTAAAAGTCATGCATTCAAAGTAACTACTCTCTTACTCACTGCAAAAGTAAAAAGTGCTCACTATGTGGATTAATACATGTTATTGCTCGCCTCTTAAGTATCACATTTAGATTTAAAAGGACTTTCCATTTAAGTTTTTGTGTTTTTTTTAAGCCAAACTCTTCACTGAAATGACCTGGCTTATGGATTATCAGACATTGTATAAAAAAAGTTGTGTAGCTGGCACCTAGAAAAAGACACACAGGACAAATAAACTGTCAGGAGAAAGAGAGTAAACACATTGATCCGTGTCACTGTAACCTGGCAGCGCTCCATACCTGAGCCTGGGAGCAGAAGTAGAGAAAAGTATAAACATCCAGGTGAAAGCTGTACTGGGTGGTCTCGTCTTATTGCACTAGGAAACTAAAACACCAGCGGGGTTACAACAAATATTTTACAAGAAAGAAAGAAAGTAACTGTGAGTAAATTGACTTTTCTTCTCTGGACATATAAGAGGATTTTGTCCAGTGAGTTCAAATGAGAAGGGTAGGAGTATCTACAAAAATGAAAGCACTGTTATTTTTGTTATATTGAAAGAAGTCAATGTGTATGTCTTTCATTTAATCTTGAAACAATAAAGAATAAAGAGTTGAGAAGAAGTTAACAAAGGGAGGTGGGCAGGATCCTCAAACACAGGACCTTCACCCAGGGAACACCTGTGTTTGTGTCTAGATGGTGAACTCAATTTGTAAAAATATCCTCAGATGATTAAAGTTAGAAATTGCCCTCTAAAGGTTGAGGTTCGTAATTGACTTCCAATGGTTAAGGTTGAATATCAACCTCCAATGGTTAACGTTAGGCATAGACCTCCAGTGGTTAGGGTTAGGGTTTAGCCTTGACCAATAGATATGCTTAGTTATCAACCTCCAGTGGTTAACGTTAGGCATTGACCTCCAGTGGTTAACGTTAGGCGTTGATCTCCAATGGTTAACGTTAGGTATTGACTTCTAGTGGTTAACGTTAGGCATTGACCTCCAGTGGTTAACGTTAGGCATAGCCTCCAGTGGTTAACGTTAGGCATAGACCTCCAGTGGTTAACGTTAGGCGTTGACCTCCAGTGGTTAACGTTAGGCGTTGACCTCCAGTGGTAAACGTTAGGCATTGACCTCCAGTGGTTAACGTTAGGCATTGACCTCCAGTGGTTAACGTTAGGCATTGACCTCCAGTGGTTAACGTTAGGCATTGACTACGTTAGGCGTTGACCTCCAGTGGTTAACGTTAGGCGTTGATCTCCAATGGTTAACGTTAGGCATTGACCTCCAGTGGTTAACGTTAGGCGTTGACCTCCAGTGGTAAACGTTAGGCATTGACCTCCAGTGGTTAACGTTAGGCATTGACCTCCAGTGGTTAACGTTAGGCATTGACCTCCAGTGGTTAACGTTAGGCATTGACCTCCAGTGGTTAACGTTAGGCATTGACCTCCAGTGGTAAACGTTAGGCATTGACCTCCAGTGGTTAACGTTAGGCATTGACCTCCAGTGGTTAACGTTAGGCATTGACCTCCAGTGGTAAACGGTAACCCAATGACCTTAATTGTTTAAAAGTTAGATATTGACCTTTAATTGCCTGAGTTTTCGCCTTGTTTTGCAAATTGAAGGTTTACCATTCAAACAGGACGTTGTTAGTGTACCATGTAAATCCAGAAGTCAGAGATCATTTATATTTATAAGTAACTTCGGTAGTTATTCTTAACTCAAAACACAATCCTTTCCATAACCTAAACAAGTAGTAAACTAACCGAGCAGTTGCGTGTGAAGAGTTTTGAAAATACTGCATGACTTACACTACAAGCACAAATTGGTAAAGTGATCTGGACACAAGAAATACGGAATATATTTTTAAAGATATCTCACAAATCGTTGATTGAGAATACGTTGCCCCCCGCCATATAGCTTTTTCTCATACTCTGCTAACATGTTTTCTTTTAAATCTTTCTCAACTCCTTTCTCCTCCTACCTTCCCTCAGCAGGACGATGTTACGAATGCGCTATCGCTCCAGGACAATCTGTCTTTCCTTGGCCTTCTTCACCGTTTTCTTCCACCTCCTGCTGGTGCTTGTCTCTCTTCCCATTAACCAGCAGTCCTGTGACCCCCCGCTGACCCCCAGGACCAACATCCTGAGAGAGCTGGCCCACAAACACCAGTCCTCAGTGGGGAGCGAGGGTCCAGCTGAGGCCTCCACTGGGAGACAGGCGTCCAGTAAGGATGCCAGGAAGGATGCCAGTAAGGATGCCAAAGTATTTTATCACCTTGGGGGAATTCAAATCCATCTTAAAGGACAGAGAACATTGGTCGATGTGATTGCTTTTTAATGTTTTATGATATTCGTCTGCCTGTATTGTTTTGTGTTCATTTGTTGTAACTAGTTGAAGAATATATTTTAATCTCAAAGAGACCTGGTTAAATAAAGGATATATATAAAGGTTGTGAGCTAACACTCTGACGGGGTTGTATCTTTGAAAGGAGGTGGATTTGTCCCGATGGACGTGTCCTCGGTCACTGAGCGATCTCTGGAGTCTGATCAGAGGAAGATGGAGGCTCTTTTTGATCATCCTCTCTACAACATGCCCGGCCCCCCCGTCCCCGAGGAGGACCGGCTGCTGAAAGTCAAACCAAGAGTCCATTCCAGTGACAAGAGCTCCCAGATGTGGTCAGTCGTCTCTACTTTGACAACTCTACTATCACTTTGTAACTCGCCTATTTTGCTGAGTTTATGTTCAATTAGTTCAAAATTATAATTTTGGAAATGACGTTATCATTTGAGCATAATACAGCAGAAAGACTGCACTTTAATTTTTGTTTCTTAATCGCAATAATGTGTTATCGAAGAAGTTATCACACATTATTCTTATATATCGTGCAGCCATTCTCTAGTACCACAAAGTTATCAGACTTCCCTCCCGGTTGTGTTTCAGGGTGAGTGCGAGCGAGGAGGATATGGAGGACATCCGGTGGAACAGCAGCAGTGACTCTCACCCCCCCTGGCTGCGCTTCCATCTTGGTATTTCCCGCTGGCAGCTGTTCGCTCACCGGGACCAGAACATGGCGACGCTGACTCAGCAGATCGCCACGCAGAAAGTCGTCAGCGCAGGTGAGACACGAAACAAAATATACATGCTTTATAAAACCTATAAGCCATTTTTTGGAGAATTTTAACTTTTTCTCAGGAATTTAGACTTTGTTTCCGAATTTTAACGTTTCCTCAGATTTTTTTTATTTTTCCAGATTTCGGACTGAATCTTGAATTTTCCTTAGAATTTTTTTTTTTGTTGAATTTTTACGTTTCTCCGGAATATTTACTATTTTTCCGAATCTTGACTTTTCCTCAAAAATTATATTATTTTCTCAGATTTCTGAATGAAACATCTGGAAACCACATTAGCGCTTAAATCTATGAAACAGCCTACGGAGGAGGTGAGAACCAATGTTGGGATTTGAATTTGACTTTAGGTGAATAGTATGTCATAATATCCAAGTTCAAGTATACATGAACAGCTTTCTGGAATAGGCTAGTGTTTAAGGATAAAAACAACAAAAGAAAACAATTCTAAATCAGCCTACGGAAGAGGACTAGGCTCACCTTAGAACAACATTTGGGATGTGACCAAAAGTTTAAAAATGTTTTGGAATTTGACTTTAATCTTAGAATTTTTAAGAATTTCCAGGTTTTTCTTTATTTCATACAAAATACATTTACAGATAATTTTTCTAAGATTTCAGACTCTTTTTCTCAATATTCTGAGTTTTTTCTAAGAATTCAGATTTTTTTTCTAAGAATTCTGCCTTTTTTTTCACACCAATCTGAGAAGGGCGACAGGATGCTCATCGACGGCGAGACATCTATTGACGGCCGAAATCGGCTTGGTGTGTCCGGGCCTTAAGGCTGGCCAGCCGCTCTGTACCTCTATTACATTAAATTACATGTTACTTGTTAGACACTTTTATCCAAAGACACTAACATACTCAATACTGTGGACAATCCCCACAGGAGCACTTTGGGGTGAAGTGTCTCAGGGACACAACGACATGCTGACTGCAGT
>NW_011341213.1:0-4212 GCF_000735185.1 Notothenia coriiceps
TCCTCTCCTGCTGATGTTCAGCTGTATATCAGTATGTAGTGTCTCTACTTTAAAGAGTCCTCTCCTGCTGGTGTTCAGGTGTATATCAGTATGTAGTGTCTCTACTTTAAAGAGTCCTCTCCTGCTGATGTTCAGGTGTATCAGTATGTATTGTCTCTCCTTTAAAGAGTCCTCTCCTGCTGATGTTCAGGTGTGTATCAGTATGTAATGTCTCTACTTTAAAGAGTCCTCTCCTGCTGATGTTCAGGTGTATATCAGTATGTAGTGTCTCTACTTTAAAGAGTCCTCTCCTGCTGATGTTCAGGTGTATATCAGTATGTAGTGTCTCTACTTTAAAGAGTCCTCTCCTGCTGATGTTCAGGTGTATATCAGTATGTCGTGTCTCTACTTTAAAGAGTCCTCTCCTGCTGATGTTCAGGTGTATATCAGTATGTAGTGTCTCTACTTTAAAGAGTCCTCTCCTGCTGATGTTCAGGTGTATATCAGTATGTAGTGTCTCTACTGTGACATGTCTCCATGCTTTAATATTCAAAAAGCTCTTTATTTTTCAGCAGCACCTCTTTTCACCCTCTGTCTGAAACCATAGCCCAGTCTGCTCTGATAGGCTAAGGGGCGGGACATCTAACCAATCACGTACAATGTGTTGGGAGTGTAACATTTGTTGACTCAGGAAATGAAGGAACATTCATTTGTCTGTAGCACAATTGTTTTAATCGGTTTAATATTTGGGCTTAATAGGGAAGGTATCAAGTATTTGAGTCAAAAGGCTCAACTCCAAGGCTGTTTAGATGTCAAGTCTAAAGTGTTTGACTTTTCTTCACTAAAGCAGGTCAGAGGTCACAGAGAGGCCATTATTTACCCCCTGCTCTTTGACAGCAGTGACATTTGTAAACTGTTCGGACTCAGCGAGCTTCATGCCGCTCTATTCTTACCGCTCACATGATGACACTATTCCTGTCCCCTCACTGCGACCATGAACACACCTCAGTATCAAGTGTTCAAAAATACAAAATAAAACACAAGTCAGGGTTTTTTTTTGTTGAAAAAATAGTTTATAACTCATGCAGTTGGTACATCTTTCTGAAGACAATCAACACATTGTTTTCATCCCCTTCCCATGAAACACACACTACCATTTCTATTTAAAAGCAGTGTTTTAAGTTCTTCAAACTAACATTTACACTTAAACTAGGTAATAAATATGATAAAATGAGTATAATGTTTAAAAATAACGAGATAAATATGCTGTTTTTTTTAGGTTTCATGGCTGTAGTCCAGCCAGGTTGGGCCCTTTGTATCGACAGTGGGTATACATGCTTTCTCAGCATTTAAAAGTAACACCTATATACTGATATATGCTGATATTGCACACGTTATAGTTTAATTTATCTTTAAATCTTATGGTTTGTTCACACCAAACCCAAAGGTTTCTTTTCTTGATGTATTTAGATTGAGTCAATGACACGTTTTCCAATTTAAGCGCGAAATTAGCTTGAAACCCTACCGGGAAAAGCATTTTATTCAATAAGAAACATCTTAAATGCTGGTGAGTTTATCTAATGTAAAAGTTAACATCAGCCTATAGAGATATCCATGTGTATAGTTGATAACAAACCTGCCATATTTATACCTAATTTAGAAGCAGGGGCGGACTGGGACTACTTCGACCGGCCCACTTCGGTACCGCTAGTAAATTGTCAACGGGAGGGGGGTTGCTAGTGACTTATCCGAACGGCTCACCACGGTACCGCTAGTAAATACCGCTAGTAAATTGTCAGCAGGGGGGGGCGGGGTGCTAGTAACTTATCCGACCGGCCCACTTCGGTACCGGTCAGTCCGCTACTGTTTAGTAGACATCAGTATTTTGAGTGTTGATTGAGAAGCTACTTTGTTAGCCTAGCCATGAGTGATCCAAACTCCATTTAGAAAACAAGCATTTTAAAATGTGTTTTTCCGTCTCGCAAAACAGACTTGACAAAGCATTTATTCACATTTTTTGCAAGTTAGCATCAAGATATAGTTAATTCATCCTTTTGGATTCATTCCCTGCAATAAAATGACATATCGCTTTGTGTTTGGTGTGAACCAACTTTTTGTCCAGCATGGCTCCCTGAAGGGTGATGAGAGCACAGTATATTTAACACAAAGAAGAAGAAATAATCACCGTCTTCTACTAAAGCAAAATAAAAGTTCAGCACCCTTTGAATGGTGTGTGTATTTCTGATAGTTTACAGTACAGAAGTACATCTATCTGCAGCCATTTGTCCTCACTGCATGATTCCAGAGACCTGGCCTGGTGGAGGTTTGTAGAAGGAGTTTACATATGAATGTATTGAGTTGCTTTGAGCCCTTCACGCTCAAGTAACCACAGAAAAACATGGAGGTTTTATTATCAATCTGGACCCGCTCTGAGTTACACTTCGGCTTATATAAACACGTCATCTGTAGCTAACACAATGATTGTTTCCCTCTTTCTTTAACCTCTGTAACAAGATCCATAAGTCATCTGTGAGCTGTAACCTCAGACTTTCTACATCTTCAACCCTTTTTTTCCACTGCAGTAAACAAGCTTTCATTCGCCTCCTGTGTTGCTTTAACCAGTGTTTGTTGGACCCAAAATAGTCATTTGATCAATGAGTATTTCTTTAGAAAACAACCTGTAACTATATTATATTATCAAATACATGTTTCAGTCATTTTTAAACCAAAAAAAAGCCATAATATTCTCTGGTTCTAGCTTTAAAAAATGGCTTATTTGCAGGTTTTCTTCATCACATGTGTTTATAAATTCAATATTTTCTTGCTTATGAATGTTACTGAGAGAGAACAAGACAGTTTTAATACATTATCTTGCCCTCTGATATATATCGAGTGCCATTTTTGCATAAAAAAGGACTTTAAGTGGCCGATTATTATCTAATCATTGCAGGATGTGATCAGATACTCTTTTATCATGACCCACAACACACTCGTTTTACCCCGTGATCTCAAGCTTCATAACCAGGCACCGGTTGTTTAATTAATTCCCATAATGGAAATGAGTTGAAATGGAAACAAGTCTGCATTTGTTTGTAGCACCGAGATGAAAATGAGCTGGTGGATCCACAACAAAAATATATAATTTATTAAAAAAATAAAAAGGGAGAGATGGGAAACTGTTGGGAATTAACTTGGTCGATGCTGTGCGAAAGGCATCAGTGCGAGTCTTTACTTCCTGTCTGATTTTGGCGTTAGGCGTTGTGTTTCCTGTCTGTTTCCTGTCTGTTTCCTGTCTGTCTTCTGTCTGTTTCCTGTCTGTCTTCTGTCTGTCTTCTGTCTGTTTCCTGTCTGTGTCTGTTTGTCTGTCTGTTTGTTTCCTGTCTGTTTGTCTGTCTGTCTGTTTGTTTCCTGTCTGTTTGTCTGTCTGTTTGCCTGTCTGTTTGTTTCCTGTCTGTTTGTCTGTCTGTTTGTTTCCTGTCTGTTTGTCTGTTTGTCTGTCTGTTTGTTTCCTGTCTGTTTGTCTGTCTGTTTGTTTCCTGTCTGTTTGTTTTCCTGTCTGTTTGTCTGTCTGTTTGTCTGTTTCCTGTCTGTTTGTCTGTCTGTCTGTTTGTCTGTCTGTTTGTTTCCTGTCTGTCTGTTTGTCTGTCTGTTTGTTTCCTGTCTGTCTGTCTGTTTCCTGTCTGTTTGTCTGTCTGTTTGTTTCCTGTCTGTTTCCTGTCTGTTTGTCTGTCTGTTTGTTTGTTTCCTGTCTGTTTGTCTGTCTGTCTGTTTGTCTGTCTGTCTGTCTGTCTGTTTCCTGTCTGTTTGCCTGTCTGTTTGTTTCCTGTCTGTTTGTTTCCTGTCTGTTTGTTTCCTGTCTGTTTCCTGTCTGTTTGTCTGTCTGTTTGTTTCCTGTCCGTTTGTCTGTCTGTTTCCTGTCTGTTTGTCTGTCTGTCTGTCTGTCTGTCTGTTTGTTTCCTGTCTGTCTGTTTGTCTGTCTGTTTGTTTCCTGTCTCTTTGTCTGTCTGTCTGTTTCCTGTCTGTTTGTCTGTCTGTTTGTTTCCTGTCTGTTTGTCTGTCTGTCTGTTTGTCTGTCTGTCTGTTTCCTGTCTGTTTGTCTGTCTGTTTGTCTGTCTGTCTGTCTGTCTGTCTGTCTGTCTGTTTGTTTCCTGTCTGTCTGTTTGTTTTTCTGTCTGTTTCCTGTCTGTTTGTCTGTCTGTTTGTCTGTCTGTCTGTTTGTTTCCTGGTCTGTCT
>NW_011341214.1:0-5710 GCF_000735185.1 Notothenia coriiceps
TGCACCTGCAAGGTGAATACAGCTGGTAACAGAAAAAGTGTTTGAATGCGTACATTAACAGGTTTATGATATCACTGCCCCGTCTAAGACACGATCTGACTTTAATTACATTTGACTCGAGTGTTTCCTCAACTTAATGTGTTGCTTAAAATAATACTTCTGCATACAGTACGTGACACTGTGAGTGTTGCACGGCCAGATACGGCTCAGCTGACTCAGATAAGGAAATATATGATACATTATGATGTGATATGCCGCGGACTGTACTTAATGTTACTCTGATCCGGTTACTTATGTTGTGGCAGAAATGTAAGTAAGCTTTCTTAACGCTAATGTTATAATAGTCAGATTGCTCTGAAGATGGGAGGTGATATTCTATTAATGTTCACGTTCACACAGTCGGTGATTTTTGCCGGCCGTCTTTTCTGCAACGGCAGCTTTTCTGTATTTCCTTTCTCCTGTAATATGACTCGATCGCTTTAAACTCCGCACACTGAGCTCTGATTGGTCAGCAGGCAGTGCTTTCACTGAGTTGAGCTCTTAGCCTGCAACCTAACCTGCTCCGGGGCAGGTTAGCCGCACAGCATAAGTTACCATGGAGATCTAGCCTGCAAACTCAAAAGAGAACCAGCTTCATAGGACCGGAAACCCCGAGTTTTCCCTGAAGTTAGTCAGCAAAAATCCTGCTTCGTAGTTTACCCCCCAGGTGTCGGCATTCGTGTGGCACCTGCTAGACTGATTGTTGTTCCCGCCCCTGATTGTGTCCACCTGTGCCCCATGACCTAATGTGTATATATAGTCCTTCTCTCCCTTTGTCTTGTGTTGGTTCGTCTTGTCTTGTCGTTATGTCCATGCCTGTTTGCCAGAGATCTATGTTACATTCCCTAGTCGAACCTAGTGATTCTATGGAGGGTCCTAGTAGATCCTAGAAGTCATCATTGATAGCTTTGAGTTCTTTACAATAAAGAATATTACAAAGCAACGGAATCGAGCATCTGAGTTCTTACGAGCCCATCGTATCAGTAGGATATTATGTTACAAGTAAACGTCCTCCATTCAAAATCTTACTTAAGTAAAAGTACAAAAGTATTAGCATCAAAATATACTTAAAGTACCACATGTAATATATTACTCATTCTGCAGATTGGCCCTGTTCAGACGATTATATATGATATGTTTTGATTATAATGATTGAGCTAGTTTTAATGACTTTGTATACTGCAGAGTAGCTTGTGAATTTACTCCAGGTGGAACTAAAGTCTGATTTAAGAGTTGTTTATATTTCACATCATTCATCCAAATCTGCAAAGCAACTAAAGGTATTTAATAAATGTAGTGGAGTAAAAGTACACAATTTACCTCTGGATTGTAGCGGAGTAGAAGTACAAAGTAGCACAACATTAAAATACTCAAGTAAAGTATCTCAAAATTGTAATTTTGAGTACTTGAGTAAATATACTTCCCACCCCTGTTCATTTGAATGCGTTTGGCACATTTCCGTTTTTAAATTTGCATTGTTTTTGAAAGTGCAGCACATTACTCCTAAGTGTTTTGGGCTGTTTCATGGGTTTCCCTCTGTCGGCCACCGTATTAAAAACAATGTCTAATTGAAACAAAATAAACCAAAATGCCATCAAAACTACCTAGACTCAACCTAACTTAGTATTAGTAACTTAATATTCAGTTTTGTCTTAAAATAAGTATCTAAAATAAATATTATTGTAATCAAATCTCTCGTTCAGAAATGTATGTTTCACTAAACATACATTTTTGAACGAGAGACTTCAATATTCTGATACTTGCAGTAATATTACATGAATCTGATATCATGTCCCTCGCTTCATTGGGTTTAATAAATCCTGTCGTTATTACAGCGTTTCACTGGTTAACCACAAGCAGAAAGGATGTTTCCTTATGGCAAAACATAAATGTTAATATTTGCAAATCCTTCATTATCCAAACTTCCTTTAGGATGTTTCGCTTGCCTTTCTTCAGAACAACTAAGTGAATAATGAGTGAAAAGTGTATGAGGTTTTCAATGAGGCTGGTAACATTTCATTACTTTCCAGTATGTTGGATAAATATTTATTTGTCTGCAGGGCGCGAGGGGCCGAAGACGTCTCTCTGCTCCTGCATCCTTTATTAACCCTCCTCAGCGTCACAATGCTCATTATTAATATCAATGTTATTCTTTAGTATTCAGCAGATCAGCTGTGGAGAAGGCAGATGCCAAAACAAACTGGAAGCTTTGGGCTGTTTTCAAGTTTGCCTGGAGGATCACTGTGCATCATTATTATGTGACAAAAAGGGAAACACGATGGGAAATAAACGGCATATCATCAATATTCCTTCCAGATGCTTCACACAAAATCTGTGTTTTAAAAGTTTGCCTGAATGGGGAAAAACTGGAAGATACCTGAGGGAGAGAAACAGAGGAGCTCTCTCCCAGGGGGGAAACACCTGTAATAGGTGTTGTGAGTCAACCCTGTCTCCTAAAAATTACGTTCCCACAGAACTAAACTGCATTCTCAATTACGTTTAGCCATAAACGTATTTTCTCCCACGTTAGGTTAGTTATGAACGTATCTCAAATACGTTTATTTTCTACATATCTTCTAGAAACATATTTTCTCCCACGTTACGTTTCTTATGAACGTATCTTAAATACGTTTATTTTCTACATATATTTGCCATTTATTGTCTTGCTTATAATAATGATAATAGTCATTTATAAATATCATTTTAGAGCACACATTTTAAATCAGTAGGCGAGGCTGTAATTTCGCCAGCCGTTACTCTAATGAGCGAGGCAGAAAATAATAGTTTTAACATGCCAAAAAGCTGCTGTGTCGTTAACTGCACCTCAAACATTAAAACAAATCCAGAGTTACATATGTCTGTACTTCCTCTAAGAAGAAAGGACAGTAACAGAAGATCTCTGTGGCTTCAGGCTTGATCGCCGTTCAAATGACAGCATTGGTTTCCCCAAAAGTGGGCGGGGCTGTAAAGTGACGTAGATTTTACTCTCATCTATTATTCAAAACCATTCTATTTATTCTAACGTAAATTACATGCCAGTGTTTTATCTTTTTATTTATTTGTTTGTATTTTAAATCGTATAATGTCGCACTGAGTGAGTGCAGAATAAGCTGTGTGGTAAAATCTGCATTTGAACATAATAACAGTTGTTGCATCAATATGTTAGCATTATTAGCATATTTTTTAAAGTTGGATTTAGTTGTCTTTTCTTTCATGCAGTTTTTACACTTGAATGAAAGTCCTGGTTCCTGTAGTGTGTTATATAGGTTTTGTACATGTAAATCTGCAAAGGCTCAAATCCCAAAGGTACCTCCAGATGGAGTTTCTCTTCCCCCCTTCCTGAAACGCCTCCATTGTTGTCCTTTATTTACTTCCGTAACATAGTGCCATCACTAACCCTTGCGCTTCTATTGGCTAGTGCTCCAAAAAATTGTAAGTGATTTTTTGGTTAAGGGGCGGGTCATTTTAGGGAGGTAAAACAATCAAAACAGAGCTGTGACACTTTGTGACACATAAACGTAATATTTTCCTAAATATCTTCACCCATAGAGCAAATAAAACAAAAATGGCTTTTAATAGTATATGTACTCATCCAGAACAAGTATTTTTCTGCTTTGTACTTCTTATGTCATTTGCATTTCCCTTGTAGAGTATGGATCCAATTAAATATTGAGTTTATAAACCTCACTTCTGCCATTGCGGTTGCATATATGAGAGCAGAGATGTCACTTTGAGTCAGGATGGAGAGACTGTTGGACGGTCGCTCTGCAAACAGTTTGTAAAGCAATTGGCACAGATTAAGATCTTAAAATAAAGGAGGGTGTGGGGGGAGGGAGGGGGCTGCAGATGTATGTGTTGATTTAAATGTGGTCCAAACTCGAGCCAAGAGCCGCAGCATCCTCAGAATACCTCCCTCTGTAGGAATCAGGATGAAGGGTGGACAGGAAATATGGGAAGACATCCAAGAGACGTGCGCTGAATGAAAAGACAGAGACAAAATACAAGTTGGCAGCAGCCCCTTTTTCACAGACTTTTATGCATATCAAATTCTTCTCAAATTGAACCTTTCACACTGAGAGTACATCAGGAAAAGTGAGTGTGTTACATTCCACTGCACACCCAGGAATGTGTTCACTGCAGCTGAAAAATTGTCCCTGGGTCTAATATTCCTCCGCTCGAGTTTATGAAAGTTCACTCTCATCTTTCACCCCATGCTTTTTTATGCTAAGTCATACCATAAGAAAATTCTGAACATAAAGAAAATGTAATACAAGCCTGTTTACTTTCCAGGAAATGCAAACGGCACCAAGAGAAATTAGGCAATCTCCTCCTGAAAGCATTCTGTGTTTTACAGCGAGTAGTAACAAAATACCTTATACAGTGCATCATCAGCTCACTTAGACTTAGAGACTTAGAGAGGCAGATCTTTGAGAGTTTTGATCTGTAGGTATGTTTTCTTCAAACACTATGTCTTTCAAATACTAAATACATCTCATGTAAAGACTGAATCCAGCTGTGAATGCATCCACTAACAAGTATTGTGCGTATCAGAGAGATACATCTTCTTCCTTTGTGTCATAAAGCTCCATTGTTGTCCAAAAACTTTTTAAAACAATTTGTGGCTTCATTTGTTAAACTTTTCTGTGACCTTGATTCTATTAATACTGGATTTTTACTACAAGTAATTAATGTTGACCTCTGACCTTTCATCATCATATTTAATTGTATGTTGCAATTCTCCACCAATGAGAAATTGTCATTGATTTTCTGGTGCGTCAGTCAAGCCCTGCTGATCTGGAGGTCAATGGGAGGTGTTATCTCCCATTCGAGGAGCTGCCCTCCTAGTGTTGAGTATTAACTCAACACTATTAGGGTCACTCTCAATCATCTCCTGGAGCAGGACAGTAAATTACGCTCTTTCTACTACATTTAAAGGGGCCATATTATCCACATTTTCAAGTTCATATCTGTATTTAGTGCCTCTACTTTCACATGTTTCCATGCTCTAATTTTCAAAAAGTATTTATTTTTCTCATACTGCCTGTGCTGCAGCACCTCTTTTCTCCCTCTGTCTGAAACCAGAGCCCAGTCTGCTCTGATTGGGTAGCTGGCCGACTCTGTTGTGATTGGTCAACCGCTTAGATATGTCCCGCCCCTTAGCCTATCACGTGCAATATGTTTGGGCGCTTTTCAGTAGAAGCAACGTTTCTTATGAACGTATCTTAAATACATTTATTTTCTACATATCTTTGCCATTTATTGTGTTGCTTATAATAATGATAATAGTCATTTATAAATATCATTTTAGAGCACACATTTTAAATCAGTAGGCGAGGCTGTAATTTCGCCAGCTGTTACTCTCATGAGCAAGGCAGAAAATAATAGTTTTATCATGCCAAAAAGCTGCTGTGTCGTTTATTGCACCTCAAACATTAAAATAAATGCAGAGTTACGTGTTTCTGTACTTCCTCTAAGAAGAAAGGACAGTAAAAGAAGATCTGTGGCTTCAGGCTTGATCGCCGTTCAAATGACAGCGTTGGTTTCCCCAAAAGTGGGCGGGGCTGTAAAGTGACGTAGATTTACTCTCATATATTATTCAAAACCATTCTATTTATTCTAACGTAAATCACATGCCAGTGTTTTATCTTTTTATTTATTTGTTTTTATTTTT
>NW_011341215.1:0-8918 GCF_000735185.1 Notothenia coriiceps
ATTATTTATTCATTATTTTTTGTGAATTTATTAATTAATTTACCTACTAATTTATTCATTTATTTATTCATTTATTTTTGTATTTATTGGTTTAAGACACACATTTGATGACACATGATGTGTTTTAACGAATGATGAATCTCCAGGTATACGACCAAACACCTGAACGACGAGGCGACCTCCAAGCAGATCAAAACCATGTTGCAGCCGAATTAGCAGAAACTGGAACGATAAAAAGTGTTGTGGTCCAAATTTCAAGAAAACTACTGAACAAACCTGTAGCTCATATTTCTGTTTACCCTCAAATGTTGTTTTGTTTACTCTCGATTGAAAATCAAGCTGTTTTTTATTTCATGATGCAAGAAAAAGAGGTAAAATGTGCTTTTTTGGTCAAACTAGATAAATATGGAGACCGGGTACGGGGGGTATATTTGTAAAAAGAAAAATAAGTCGTACATTTACAAAGAAAACAGGAAATGTTCTTTATTTTTTAAACAGAGAATGTTTGATGACATGAGGCCATTTGCGTCTTTAAAGTTGTCATTTTACGTTTACAAAACGAAAACTTAAAGATTATTAAGTTTATATAGTCCATGAAATAAATGTTCAATTTCCAACAAAAAGAAGAGAAACTTGACATTATCACATGTTTGAGACAAAAACCTAAAATATCACACACACACACACACACACACACACACACACACACACACACACACACACACACACACACACACACACACACACACACACACACACACACACACACACACACACACACACACACACACACAATACTTTGGAGCCAGTATGTCTGTGGCAGTGTGGCAGCCATGGTGTTCCGCCACCCTCACCCTCGCTCTTCACCAAGACCCAAACCACAAGCCAATACCCACAAGCCAGAGAGGCCTGAAGGAACACACACACACACACACACACACACACACACACACACACACACACACACACGGTCAACCGACCACACACCCCAAGTAAAGAGGTAGAGTTCTAGAAAATGAGAATGAGTGAGGTTTTCTGTCTTCCTCTGCCTTCTCTTCCTCCTTTCTAATCATCCAGGCCTGAAAGGGCACTCAGAGTTCAGCGGGGACAAGGAGGCTTGTAGGCGGGAAGGTGCCGCTACAGAGATGAGCAACAGCCTCACTACGCTGCCTAGCCTGGGAAACAGAGGCGGTGACTGGTCTGAAACATGTCTGTAACAGCGCACGAGGGTGTGTGCGTGCTCAGTTGTTCTCTTATGAGGAAGCTGATAGGGTGAAAGTAGCAATACTTCATTTAAAGTAGAAGACTGTGTTGCTTTCAGTTAATTCATCTCAGTGTCCCCACAGTGTCTCTTTTGGGGGGAAGTTATGTGTGCATTGGTTGTTAACACCCCATCCTTCTTTAATACAACCACAAGGGGGCAATGCAGTCAGAAATGTGGTAATCCTATACCACGGTGCAGTCTAGTAAAAACGTTCATATATCTCTCTGACATATAGTAAGTAGAATTCAAATGTATCAGTGAAATACCCTGAACTCCACCTCAACAGGCCATTCAGATTTGGCTGTCCTTGCTATGTCAGATAAAGGATCATTAGAATAAACCGAAGCCATCAAGCATCTTAACCAACAATGGTAACGCTACCTATGCACAGGTGTGCTAAATATTAGTGAAAAGTGTATCACAGCAAAGTGGGCTTTTTTGGGAGAGGGGCTTAAACAAGACAGGTATGAGAACGACCCCATGGGAAAAGTGCTCTACGGGAAGCCAATTTTTTTTTTAAACCTAAATGAACATTTTCCTAATTGCTTCATGCTCTTAATTTCTTGTTTCAAGTATGTTCCAATACAGCAGGACGTTCATTTTTTAAATGTTCTTTCTTTTAGAGTAAAAACACAAAAGCAGTAACATATGCCCCTTTAATTATTGAGTAATGAGTAAATGTGTCAAGAGCATTTAATGTTGAAACTAATCCAAATAATGAATATATTGTTGTGTATTCGGATTTGATCACAATTCATCATATTTCATGAGCTCATCGTATACTCCGTTTGTAAAACATCTTTACTTGCATAATAACTTGTAACTGAATTCTGAAATGTGGCGGACCAGCATTACAATTCTTCAGTAACTACACTCTAAACTAAAACCGTTTGTTTTGTTCATCTTCTGCCCTAGTTTGATTATGTTTATAAAAAAAGAACATCAGAATGAACCCGGCCAATAATTTCACTCGGAGTGGAACAGAGTGTTCACTACCCAAGGTGTCCGTTTAAATCTTACACCCAAAACTCCACATCTCACCGTGTGTACGTGTGTGAGCGTGTGTTGAGGGTTAGGGTTCCTGTATGTGTTCCCCGAGTTGTGTAATGGCCCAGCGGAGTAGAAAGTGATGAGAAGCCGGTGTTAGAGCCCAAAGCAGGCCCTTATATGGAGCGCTGGGGCTGTTTTCTATCCTCTCTGCTGTCTTGCTTCTCTCCAAAAGTGCTACAAGGTCGGAAGAGAAGAGGACATCCTTCCAAGTCAACATATTTACATATTTGCAGCGATGTGGGGATATTCAGGCGAGTGTTGGCAGGCGAGGCAGTGGTCAGCCAGGACAGCTGAAAGTGGACATCTGGGCCTGGGCCGTGGCTGCGGCTCACTCCCTAACCCTTATCACCCTATCTCTTGCAGACCAAACATTCTACATTTGACAACTTTTTACAGCTCATTGCAAATCTAGAGATTTTATCTTTTATGAAAACTGAGAATGTAATATATGATTATCATCCATAACACACTGTGAAGCCATAAAGGGCATATTTAATGTGTAATCCCAATGGCTGTAATATAGTTTTACAACAACAAAGATTTTCTCCCATGATCAACACCCTGGGTTATGTCGAGCCTTGTCATATTTTTTACGTCTTTTGGTGCTGGCTCTGGAAAGTGCCCCAGCAAAGCGTCTTCTTCCTCTTTGCCTCCATACCTCCACGCACTCACTCACACACACACACACACACACACACACACACACACACACACACACACACACACACACACACACACACACACACACACACACACACACACCTTCTTCCCTCTCTCTCTTTTGCCCCCTCCCTCATCTCTCACCCCAATAGCTCTTGCAAGGAACTCAGCGCCATGTTTCTCTTGGCAGAACTCTGCAGGCTGTCCCTGAGTGCCTGAAAAACCAGCGTTCTCCCCCTCGTCCCTGCAGCCAACGTGCACATTTCTCACATTTTCTGCCTGCTCTCTGTGAACAGTTCACTTCAGCCTCCTCACATCATCCCGGCTCCCAGGCACTGCAGGACAGGGTGGGACAAATACGTCCTCATACTTACATTACATCCACATCCTCCCCATCTCTCTTCCTCTGTCTCCAATTTCTCTCTATAATTCACTTTCACTTTATCCAAATCCCTCTCTCTGGTGGATACTTGCCCTTTTTGCTCTGTCTTAGCTGAGCACAGGTGTGTGGGTGTATGCATTACTGCAGTTTGATGAGGAAAAGCTGGTCATACGAAAGTGTCTGAGCTAATAAGGAGGAAACTGCGTGTCTGGCAGGCGCTGTTCCACAGACAAGTGTCAGTTTGGGGGCGCACAGATGTCTCAGCCAGTTAAGGACTGACTCTCAGAATAATCCTGCTGCACAGGTGCAAGCTGCAATACAAGTCAAATGCAGGAAATGGCGAACCCACAACAATGAACCTCACAAGAGCGAATGAAATACAAAGAGAGGCCGGGTGAATGTGTGGCCAACTTCACATATGAAGGCATTCAAGATGAACTGGGCCTGATTCAAACAGCTGGAATTGAATCCATTTGCCTTCGACTACAGAGGATGGACGTTTAACCTCTATCCCACCCACAAGGCTGTTTGGCAGCAGCTCACCGTTTGTATTTATTATTTAATTTATTTTCTTCTAAACTTTAATTTAAACTTTATTTCCTCTGTGAGTCTGGGGTTTGGGCATTGCTACATAAGTGAACGTTCTCAAGAAACAGGGAGGGGGGCAGGGGGGTAGCTGAAGGAGGAGGAGAGGGGGAAAAAAAGAGCAGGCTGTCTCTTGGGTGCCCTTTTTGCCATCCCATTTCCTATGCATCTGGTCTGTGTTTGTGAGGAGAGGGAGCAAAAGGGGGACGGCCGTCTGGGGCCGATTAATAACCAGTGATTTATAGGAACTTTTATAGAATAATACAATAAAAATGTGTGCGTACGTGTGTGCGTACGTGTGTGCTAGCGCATGTGTGTGCACGCTTTTGTGTGTGTGCTCTCCTTAGTGAAAGTGCACACAATGCTTTTCTAATTCTGGGGAATCAAAAACAAATTATCGGGAAAAAACACAGACCGTGCTCAGGATAAATTGGGCACAGATGGAGGCAGGAAATAAAAAATGAGCGCAGAGAAGACACCAGGAGAAATGGAGAACAAGAGGAAGACAGGAGGACCATGAGGGAAGGAGAGGGTACCAGAGAGAGTGACAGACAGAGGGCAGGACACGGTGTAGATGTGATGGAGTGAGGTAGAACAAATTAAACTGAGAGGGATGGAGAGAGGACAAGAGGACAGGACAAGAGGAGAGAGGGTGAGCAAGAGGACAGGGATGATGTGGAGGAAGAGTGGAGAGTGGGAGGAGAGAGATCAGGGGAGTTCCCATGCCCTGTGCAAAGGAAATGGGTTTAAGAGAGGGGGTTAGCATCTGTGTGTGTGTGTGTGTGTGTGTGTGTGTGTGTGTGTGTGTGTGTGTGTGTGTGTGTGTGTGTGTGTGTGTGTGTGTGTGTGTGTGTGTGTGTGGGCAATGAGATGAGCAGGCCCCTCTTTGGCACTGAACAGAATTTCCTTGCCAAACAGCAATCTGCACCCCCAAAGTCCTTGTTCATCGCCATCCATTCTCATCACGTTGTGACAAGCACGCACACACAGAAACAGGGTAATGGACAGAATAAAAGTGGACGCAGGCATGTTGGGAAACGATATTCACAAACTCAACTGAAGTGCGAGAAATGCATCTGCACAACATATTTAATAGCTTGATTAATTAAGCTAAGAGAGAAAGACATTTAAGAGCAGAAGTCTCCAAACACTGCAGTTTCTCAAATACTAATTTGAAGCTGGCTCCAAAAGTAACATGAACTCTGCACTTTAGAGAAAGGCAAGTATATTAAGATGCACATACTAAGGTGTCATTTACCGGTCAAATGCATTGAGTGGGAGCTGTTTTGTCACAGGATCATCCAAAGTTGGGTAACTGTACTTTGCTCTCGAGTGGACAGTGGGAGCCGGAAACAAGCACTTCTCAATATGAATGACTTCCTGTTCTGTGGGCCTGGATTGTGGCATCTGTCAGCCCTCCACTCCTCTCTGCCCTGTCACTAACTTCCCCCTACTCCCTCCATGAGCACTCCCTGCTCTTCCTCTCCTTCTCCCTCCCCCTCTCCGTCCATTTGCCCTTTTGCCCACTTCCACTGGGGCCTGAATCACACAATGTTTCACTCCATTTTCTGGTAAATCCTTCCCCTCTCCAGGCCTCCTGGAGTGCCCTCCCACCTTCCTCCTCTTCCTCCCAATTCCTTCGAACATCCCTTGGCATTGCCACCCACACACCAGTTCCTGTTGATCCCTCTGACCTCTAAGTCCACCCCCCGGGCCTCATCTTGTTGCCCCTCGGGTACGGCCTTAAGCCAGGAAAGAGAGAGGGGTTGGTGGTTGTTGGCAGGACAGAAGAAAATTGAGAGGACCTTCACTGGAAACTCCATCAGTGGCTGAATCACTCTCAGCTGCGCTTTACTGAGAAGTAAAAGCTGGCCTTGCAATTCTAGCCTGAGTATTTGTCTTTCTGTCAAATGTTGACGTCTTTATCTTCCTCCCAGTGACCAAATATGGCACAGTGGGAAATAATGAATTCAGTCCACACTGAGGACGTTGATTGTTGATCCATTTAAAGCGGAAAAACAGTAATGGAGTTTTCTTCATCTCGAGAGAGACCATGTAATAAAGAACAAATTCAAATGAATTGCCTCCCTATGAAAAAGTTACTTTTTACCAAAGGCAGGTATATTAAAAACATCTTGATGATATTCCATTATGGACTAACATTTGAAAGATGCTTGATCTTACTTTTTAAACTTATAGCACTTTGATTGATTGGTTGATTCATAAAGAATGTGGAATTACAGCTCTCAATTTCTTATCAACGATCTGTATTTCTCAAGTTGTCTTGAGAATATTTTTTTAACTTCATTATTGACTAAACAGGCTGCAAAAAGAAACATAATAATGTATACAAAATTGTATAAAGATTTAAATAAAAGGCTGGTAATACAATTTGTTTACTCTTAAGTCTAAGTTATCCTTTGCAAAAGGTTGCCCTATATCAAGCGTATGTTTAACAAATAATTTGAACTTTGGTTGACACTTGACAAATGGTTCACAGCTCATCATCACACACCTCATTCTCCATTTCCCACCGTCAAGGGACATCTCATGTTTCTCTCTGTAAGACACATGACAATCGTTATCTTTTTTTGTCAACACAAAAGACAAGTCATGATGCTTGAGTGAACTTGCTTTCATAATGACATCTACTGACAGTGAAAAGTATGTGAAATTGTACACATGTGCCTTCCCATGCAAAGGTGGCTGCTGACAAAAGGGGCAAAGGACAGTATACGTGCCGAAATCAGGTTGACTACGTGCCGAACTGCCCGTGTGTCTGTGAAAGTGTGTGCAAATGACTTTTGGCCCTAGTGCGACTCCAAAAATGTGCGTATGTGTGACCACACTGAAGTGAACATGCCCGCCACAAAGGAAGAACAAATTAGAGAGAATTTGGAGAACAAAAAGAGAGGCAGGCGTCAGAGGTGCAGCGGAGGGCCGTCTGTACAAATGTGGGTATGAAAAGACACACGTATAGGCACATGGTTAGAAATACACACAGCAGGCTGAGATAAAACCTCACACCCACAGGTTTCACTTCTGCCTGGTGTGGCAGCACTCTTGAAACAGCAGTGCGAGGTTCACATAAAGGTCAGGGCGCACAAACACACACAAAAGTAGAAAAACTTCTACTCCATAGATTATAGAATTGAGGGTTTTACAAAACTACAGGAGACACATTTAGGATACAAATACTGAAAAAATACTGTTAATGTAAAAATACTGTTAATGTATTAACTGAAAAAATACTGTTAATGTAGGAAGTGTGTCACTTTGCCAGCGAGTCCATGTCGCTCATTATTAAGCAGGAGAGAACACATTTGTCCGAATCAAAATTCAGAACAAGTTTGGGAAGCAAAGCTGGTGAAAGTGCTAAGACTTGCCCACATTGCTACAGGGCAAATAAGCACATGAGAAAATGTGTTTGTGGTGACGATACAGAGTTATACTGAAATGGGGAAGTTGACCCTGGGAAATGAGCAGAAGCATTGTCGTGCCTCATTTGCATTGTCACACTGTCAAAATATTTCTCAATGGAAGTGAATACACTCTAAAAAGTAGTTCGTCCCTTTTGCTTTAGATAAGAGGATTTTATACCAGTCATGTAAGCGTGTGTGTGTGTGTGTGTGTGTGTGTGTGTGTGTGTGTGTGTGTGTGTGTGTGTGTGTGTGTGTGTGTGTGTGTGTGGTTTTGTCTGTGTTAAGCGCATGTGACAGGCTAAGTGTGTGTGCTCGAGCGTCGGCAGGGGTGAGAGCAGTGCTGGTTTGAGGGGAGAGGTTGCGGGCGTTGGAGAGGTGGGCGAGTCTTTCTCATGGCCTCCGAGGCCTCTTTGGACCAAGATCTCGACTTGTGATTGGTTCACTTCTAGACACTGTCACTGAGACCAGACACATGCATCTCAGAGAAAGAGAGAGAGGGAGAGAGAGAGAGAGAGAGAGAGAGAGAGAGAGAGAGAGAGAGAGAGAGAGAGAGAAGAAGAAGAAGAAGAAGAAGAAGAAGAGAGGTAAAGAGACAGTTAGACAGGCTGAAACAAATACAAGAGGACAGAGAGTGAGAGCAAGTTAGCCGTAAAGACAAAGTGGGTTCAAATGAACGTGACACTGAATGTCAAAGAGTCAATGTGTCAATCAGTGTCATCGTTAATGCAGCCAGGCAGCCAGTACTGTAAACTAGCAGTGTCCGCCTTTCTTTCTCTCTGCCAAAGGAAGAGTCTGCCCTCTGCTGACGGTGCTTTTTCACTACAGTCATGACACTAAAACTCGTATGCGCAGCTTAAGGGCCCATGTCATGCTTTTCCGGTTATTACCCGTCCCCTTGTCTGTTATGAAGGTTGTTATGCATGTAAACGGTCTGCAGAGTCAAAAACCCTCAAAGTACACCCTGTAGGGAGTAAAACTCTAACACAGACCTTCCCAAAACGCCTCGTTGGAGATTTCTCATTTTCCAATGTTTTCTTCCTGGGTATCGTGACGTGCCCTTAGCCAAATGAACAACAAATGACCGGATTGGTCCAAATGGACCAATCCACGCAGCACCTCACACACCAGGATCCCTTGGCGTCACTATCTCGTCTACTACAGGGAGTCCCATTGACTTGCATAGAGCTCCCTGAACGCTGGTAATAGACGAGTTGGGATCGCGGAAAAATGCTCTTCGCAGACCCATTCTCACAGCGTTTATCAACCTTTTGCTTACTCAATATCAAGCCACACTTATTGTTTTTACTTCGGCTGTGAGTATTTGTGTGTGCTCAGGGTGAGTTTCAGTGTGTCTCGATGTATCGCCGACCCGGAAAACACAGCCAGCGAGCTCGCACTGCAGCAGTAAGCCTCGCAACGTCCCAACCAATCAGAGCACACTGGGCTCACAGGGAGGGGGGGGCTCCAACAAGCCGTTTAGGACAGAGAGTGAAATTTAGTGATTACACATACTATACAGAGATGCTGTATGAGAAACAAATGTCAGTTTAGGAAA
>NW_011341216.1:0-7777 GCF_000735185.1 Notothenia coriiceps
AGAACAAGGTAAATATTATATAGTTGGTATCAGTAAAATGTATAATCTACAATAAAATCTCGTTTAAAATTGTTTTACGATGTCTAAAGTTACTGATAAGTCACATGTTTCCTGCCTGGCCGCAGCGTGTATCATTACCCTCTCTCGTCCGGGCGGTAGAAAGGAGCCCTCAGCCAGAGCAGCTGCAGCCAACAAGCTGACTGTTGCTATCTGTAAACTATGCCGCCGAAACATAATTTTAGCCAATCAGCGTCGTCAGATCTGATGCTCAAAGGGCGCCCTTTCAGCGCCCTGGCCTGTGTGTCTGTGAGTTGTTTAGACTTGTATCCAAGGTGACGCTACAGTAGGGGATGGCTGCGTCTGCAGGTGTAGACTCCGGTGCTAGTGGATCGCCGGAGCTATAGATTAACATTTGCATGCTTATTGTAGTTGTAAGGGCAATGCCTGTAGCACCATGGAGCATATGTGTGGGCTGGACCTGTATTTTACAGGAAAGGAGTGAGCAGAGGGTCGAGTTGTCGATTCTTGTTCAGTTTTCATCTTCCTCACCCTCTCAGACTTTGAGTTGCGCGCGCTGCTAAAGAGACGCGCTACCATGGAAACCAAACAATGGTGTCCGAGTGGAAACAGTCGTGAGTAAATCTGATTTTGTCAGAAATCGGGAGAAATGCCGGAGTCTCCCGCGAAAATCGGGAGGGTTGGCAAGTATGACTGACACACACACACACACACATGGTTTTGTCACCATTTCCATAGCCCCACCAAAAATATTTTCCACCAGCCGCCACTGACGAAAGGTGATTTATCCAAATGTCTCTTTTATCTGCCCAATAGAAAGAGAAGATATTCATCATCATAAATCAAATAGTTACTGTGTGAATTCATTATGGATTGATTGTTTTATCTCTCCATAACACGCTAAACATCACCATATTAGCTGTTTCCATTTTAAAATGTTTATGACTATGATTTGGAATAAAACCAAACTGTCCTGGAGCTGATGGAGGACAAAGGAAACCAAAACGATCCGTCATTAGCTTCAATAACAGGATTCTCACTTGTCTTTTCAAAGGTTTGCTAAAATTGAGATCAGCGCGTCCAAGCCCATCATTCCCTTCAGAGAAACAGTGGTGCGGCCCCCGAAAGTGGACATGGTGAATGAAGAGCTGGGCCATCAGCACAAAGTGGCCATCCACCGGGTAAGTCAGCCGCATGCTGTCCACATCAGAAAAACACTTTTCATATTTTCTTTTAAAGTTGTTTTGAAGTGACATGTGTAACTATACTTGGGTTGGATCATAAAGACAATAACACATCACAGTGAAATATGTTGGTGTGTATGTCTGCGTTGCTAGGTGAAAGAAGAGGCCTCTCATGGACGTTCCTCTGACACGCTCAATGTGGACCCCAGTGGTCTGGTGACCCTCACCACCCCCAACCGGCTGGCCTCCGTCTGCGTGCGGGCCGCCCCCCTGCCCCAGGGTAAGAACGGCACACAGCAACAGACAAAGTTCATTTAAAGAGATCAAATTATTGAGGGCTTTTCCCATAAAGCGGTGCAGGAATGAGTGGGGTTTGACGCTGGAGGAGGTCGGAACAAAACCGCAGATGGACCCGGTGGAATCCCGGCTTTAATATATCCATCTTAACTCATTACAATCTACTTGTTCTTGCGTGTGAGAGGAAAGGCTCTGTGTACACTTCCTCTGACTCCACCTCCCTCCTGCTGGGTTTTACTCCTGCAGATCAGGGAGTGATTTATGACTCAGGACTCTGGTGAATGTTGTGTTTGGACTGAAGAGCAGCTCTCTGTGTCAGAGACCGGGTTAAGCACCACTGAAATAAAACTGTTCATGATATAAACCCTGTAATGTTGCTGTTCCTGTCAGATGTGACGTCTCTGTTGGAGAGCAGGACGGAGCTCATCCGCACTCTGGAGCAGGTGAACATGTCCCTGAGAGAGGGGAGGAGTGTGGACGTCAGCCCCCAGACTCTGGAGGCCATCGCTGGGTTCAAAGCCCAGCTGGAGAGCCTGCTGCAGGGCCGGAGGTGGAGGAGCGCTGTGGAGCACATCTGGGCCTTCGGACCCCGCAGGTCTGTGCCCCCCGCTGGATAGATTTAAAGCAGAGACACAGCAAGCTCAAACTAGTAGATATTCAGTTTGATCTCACATGGAATATATCATTCTGTTGATAATGAGAACAGAGAACAGAGTAGACTGACCTTTCCCTTAAAGAAGTTTAACCTTTGTTAACCTCAACTTCAAAAGTAAGAACCAGGTCTACATTTAAGAAAGTCCTTTATTCCTAATTTACTTTATTTTAATAAATATATTTAGCCAACAGGTGAGGGAATATCAGACTGACATGAACATGAACTAATGTTGCCCTGTGCCTGCTGGATGGTGAGATGAGAAACTTTTGTTTCAATTCAAGTGGCCCAAAAAACAAATATTGATTAATGCAGCATTTTAATTCATATTTACATATTGTATTTGATTTGAATCATCTGCTCTCTTCATATAATCCTTCAGAATGAGGCTGTGCTGCATACCTGGGATTGGTATGAACACAAATGATTTGTATCAGTAATTCATCATGTTACCCTTCCTATTTCCAGATATGGTCCCAACATCCTGCTGAACAGTGTGGAGGGCTACCAGCGGCCCTCTGTGTGGCAGTGTCTGTGTCTGGGCGGCCCCCCTGAGGCCAAAGCTCAGACCGCCTTCACTCGAGATTTAGACAACAGCATCGTCAGCGGCTTCCAACTCGCAACCCTGTCAGGGCCCATGTGCGAGGAGCCGCTGATGGGGGTCTGCTTCTCCCTGGAGAGGTGGGACGTCCAGTCCTCTGCCCCCCCACTACATCAGGACTCCGTGGAGGAGGCCTCCGTATCCCATGAGGCTCCAGCTGACTGTAAAGTGGAGGGGAGCAGTAAGACCCCCGCCAAGACGGAGGGCCCGGTGTCAGGGCCCAGCCAGGCCAGGCGCAGAGCGGAGGCCCCCCCCCCCGCCTGTTACGGGCCGGTTTCCGGTCAGCTGATCGCCGCCATGAAGGAAGCGTGCCGCCACGCCTTCCAGGCCCAGCCGCAGAGACTCATGGCCGCCATGTACACCTGTGAGATCATGGCCACCGCCGAGGTGCTGGGTGAGGGAGCTGACACACACACACACACACACACACACTTTGTCATTCACATTTTTTTCTATTGATTTCATTTGTTTTTTATAACAACGGTGAAACAATTATATTGCATACACCTGGCGCTGTGTCACTGGCCCTGACCGCTAATTGTTCTGTTTTATACTGTACATGACATTTATTATTTTTGATTAATGTAGGTGATCATTTGCAAATAGTAAACTTAACGGGTTTTATTTCTATTTTAAAACGAAAAAGAAAACAAAAAAACATTGTTAATGATTCATTTCAACATTTGAAGATGATTTCAAATGTAAAGCTCTGGAAGTAGTATGTCATCCAAAGCTGATGTCGGAGCTAGACCAGGAGGATTTCCTCCAAAGGGAGTCTGTCTCCAACAAAGTTCACTTTGGGACAAAAAGCGGGCATGTCAGATTAGAAGACGTTGATCACCTGCTTGGTGAGCTAAATAAAAGTGTGTTTTCTAGAATGGACTTAAAGAAAGCTGAAGTCTCTATGCTGGCTTTCCCTTTTTCTCTGTTTCACAAGCATCTTTATTCAACCCATTCTCTAAAAAGATAAACTGCTTTCTGAATTTTGCAGACCAAATTCTGAGATGAATGAATCAACTTCTGTTGTGGTTTATTGAGCAAATCAACATTTGACTGAAGCCAAACATTCTATAGTTCTGTTAATATGTATTACAACATCCTAATGCTAGGATGAGTTGAAAGCAGTCTACATTTTACTTCCTCTTTCAAATATTGTTTTCTTAAAATCAAATAGATGAAAAGGTCCAATTATGGGATGTGATACGTTTTACAATCTTCTCAAGAAATTCAGTATTGATCGGACTACAGTTAAAACTTCAGCTTGTTACATAAATGTTACAATGTCTTCACCTGGAAAATGATTTCTAGAACCCAGTGATCAGCTGACCTGAGTGTGTGAGCTGGGTCCTGACCTGCTGTCCCCCTGTCCCAGGCAGGGTGTACGGGGTGCTGGGGAAGCGTGAGGGCCGGGTCCTGCATGAGGAGATGAAGGAGGGGACTGACATGTTCCTCATCAAGGCCGTGCTGCCCGTCGCTGAGAGCTTCGGATTCGCTGACGAGATCCGCAAGAGGACCAGCGGATTGGCCAGCCCACAGCTGGTCTTCAGCCACTGGGAGGTGATGTTACAAACATATATAACAAATACCAGGGGTGGGGGGGTACACAGGGGCAAAAGTAGAAGTACAGAAGTATTTTCAGTAAAATGTACTAGTGTATCAAAAGTAAAAACAAGTCAGTATGCCCAATGGATCTTTTTTTTTTTACAGTTTTAGAAATCATTATTCTGTTTTATCAGTTGCAATTACCAGTCAGATAATGCATTTTTTGTTGTAGTTTCTCAATATGGAGCCAATTTGAGATACTTGCTTAAAATAATGGGTATATTAAATATACTATATTGCATCACATCATCTGTTTTTATATGTACAAAGTAGCTCTTAGATTTGAGTGTTACATACATGTAGTAGAGACTTTACTCAAGTGAAGTACAAGGATATTAAAATAGAACTTAAGTACAGCACGTGAGCAAATGTACTTAGTTACATTCCAAAACTGTAAGCACATTCTGCATCTGTCTTAATATTCACAATTTGACATCATGTTCCCATGTACACTTGTTATTAAACAAGTGGTCTGTATTTATATAGAAGCAATATAGAAAAATACATGTTTTGTTAATACGCAGGAGTTTGTTTATTAGTACTCATAAGATAACATAAGGTCAGAAACCTTAATTTTGACAAAATCTGTTAACAGAAGCTGAGCATTGTTTCCTTTATGGAGGAAGATTGTGACCTGCTGTCTTACACTCCTCAGAGTTAGCAGTCCACACCTCATTGACTTCTCATCCACTTTACACAAAGTGCCTCCTGTCTGAATGGGCTCTGTTTCTTTCCAGAGGAGATATCTTGATTCATATGTCTGTGAATAAGGCAATGCACAGTGGAAAAAGCTTCCTGAAGCCATTGTATGCACACACACACACACACGTGTGATCACACAGCTGCAGTGCACTGAGCGTGCTCTCTGTGGGTCACTGAGGCAGTCTGGGTAAACAGCTCTGGTTACTTTAGAATCTACAAACAATGGGGTTCTGTTTAAATTAGGGCTGTCAGTCGATTAAAATATTTAATCACGATTAATTGCATGGTTGTCCATAGTTAATCGCGATTAATCGCGAATTAATCGCACATTTTTTATCTGTTCTAAATGTACCTTAGAGGGATATTTTTAAAGTTTTTAATACTCTTATCAACATATGAGTGGACAAATATGCTTTATGCTAATGTTTGTTTATTATCATTTGAACAATGACAAATATTCTCATGAATATTAAACACAACAACCTCTGAACATTACAAATATTCGCCTCAATTCAATCTGGAACCTCTCTCATACAATACAAAGTGTGTGTGTGTGTGTGTGTGTGTGTGTGTGTGTGTGTGTGTGTGTGTGTGTGTGTGTGTGTGTGTGTGTGTGTGTGTGTGTGTGTGTGTGTGTGTGTGTGAGATGGATCGTTGGAGCTATGTGCAACTCAAGGCATATGCTCGAACGGGAGCTGCCTGCTCCTGTCCCCCAGGACATTTTTTGAAATACTAACATAAAATACACATTCTGGTACTCCCTTGAGAAGAAGAATAAATAAATGTATTTCTACACGACATATTTAAAAAAATGAATGCCATTTCAGTTTCTTTGTTCTGAAAGCTGAACCTGCTGCTCCTCATAGAGAGAAGAGGGAAGAGGCTGTGTGAATGACTTTACATTGTGGATAAGGGTGGATAGCCCCCATTGTTCTGTGTGTCAAAATGAAAGACAGCCCACACCCCATGGGGCCCGCCCATGACGCTGGGATTTTCACACTTCAGATCCAACAGGAGTCTTTGCACAGACAGTAGAAATAATCCAGTGCAGTCCAGTAGAACCCCCCCCCCGATGGATCCTACTACATATACTTAAACATCAGAAGGGATTAAATCACATACGGATGGTGTTGATGATTGTTACAATAACTGCAGACTTCATCAAAGAAAGGGGGTCTTGTCGTAGAGATGATTGCATGACAACCTCTTCCTGTGAGCCCTTTTCTACCGTAGCGGTTCAGAGACCAGTTCTGATCCAGTGCCCGATTGAGAATCGTTCTTTCTATTTCCGCCGCAGCGGGGCCGGCTCTCAGACCCTAAAAACCAGTTCCAGTTGACAGTGGCACTAACAATCTGCTGGGCAGGAACCGAGAGGTTTGAGTCTGAGGCTGGGGCGACATTACCCTGAGCGATAACAGTTCATGGAGAGTGTGATGAAGAGAAGAACGTTTTTACAATCAGGAGTAATGAATACATGGGATACACAAAATGTGAAGATCATAGTGAAAAATATTCTGCTAAAACATACCGGGAGATAACCACTTATGCCACAATGATAGCGGCGGAAAAGCAAACTTTTAGTTTGCAAGTTGAACCAAACTAGTTATACTATAGCTACTATAACATTTGCACAGTTCAGAAATGTGGGGATACACAAAACTATACAAAAACAGTATAATCGTAACTCATAATGATTTAATTCATTGAAAAAAAATGTAAAAGGTATACAGCCTTCTTGCCAACTGAAACATTTACCATATATAATAATCTGTCTAAATGTCTCTAGAATGGAACTGATTTCAGTGGAAGGGTTTGTGTGTGTGTCCAGTGTCAGAGCTCTGAAAGAAACCAAACAAAGAGGAGTTCCAAACAGTAATCCAGATACACTCCAATAACAGTACTAATGTGAGCAAGCTCAAAGAAGTGTACATTAAATAACTATTTGGACAAAAAGCTGACATTTTAAATTGAAATAATAATAACAGAACAAATTGAAGCTTTAAATATGTCAGAAGTGTAACTACTGAGTGAACTGTAGCTGCCTAGACCTTCATAAGCCCCCCGTCTCGCAGCACCTTGCAACACACGCTCACACACGCACCCCCCCCCCCAGCACTTTGTTTGGCAGCCATTGTCTTTGCCTCATTATAAGTTGTCTGTCTGATTTCATTTATGTGCAGACGCTCCTTCACAAAGAGTTACCCCCCCCCAGCCTCTCAGCTTCAGGACTCGCCTACTGCTTTGCGCTGATGTCAACATTCTTCCTGACAGCGATTTGATATGGCCAGGATATTGGATTAGCATATGAATGAGCTCAGAGGCAAGGAGCGCAGATTCTGAGCATGGTATTGTGGGATAACGGCTCCTGTGGGGACGTTTACATTCGATTTCCATCCCAATGGAGCCTTTGTTCAGCTGCAGACTGTGAGGGAGTCTCGTATTGATCCGCCAGCATCTGTCGGACTGTACAGCCGCTGTGTGTGTGTGTGTGTGTGTGTGTGTGTGTGTGTGTGTGTGTGTGTGTGTGTGTGTGTGTGTGTGTGTGTGTGTGTGTGTGTGTGTGTGTGTGTGTGTGTGATCTCTCCAGTAATCCGCCTGTTGTTGGACCTCACTCTCTGCCATCTGTCCAAATATAAGCAGAGCAGCCAGGTGCAACTGTATGTCTTTGTGTGTGTGTTTTAGCATTTTAGCACGATGACCATACATCAGGGGTGGCCAACC
>NW_011341217.1:0-1530 GCF_000735185.1 Notothenia coriiceps
AGCATAATCATAACCTCTGCAGCGCATCTATCTGCTGCTGAGCGCGCCACATTCAAAATGGCTGAGGTGAAGCTCTCTAGCGGAGAATACAGCATTTTCAATAACACTTCCTCAAGAGCGAAATCCAACGTCTGGGAGGCTTTTGGTGTCATCCTAGATGGAGAAAATAACCAACATCCCACGCTTTTTGAGACAAATATGCAACTGCGTGTTAATAATTGCATGTTTTCACTGCTCATAGGATATGCGGGTTCGGGTCGGGTATCTTGTGCCGACGGGTCGGGTTGCGGAACTAATTGGCAATATGTGCGGGTAGCGGGGCGGGTTCGGTATTGCACGTCACGGGTGCGGGCCTTGAAAATCAGACCCGGGCAGGACTCCGGTTTAGATAGTTCACTTTAGTCTAAGTAGTGGGTCTCAAACGCTTTGGTAATCATTTATGTAAATAAGTATTTCCAAGGCACACTTTTATATGATCATTATAGTTATAAAAACAAGAGAATAACAGGTATGAAATAATTCCAACTAATACTATAGGACAGTAACACAAAAATATATGTTAAAAGGAGAGTGATTTGTAAAATATGCATAAAGAAAAAGTCAATCTGTTTACAGTTGTTTCACATGGGTGTTGTTGAGATGTATCCGTAGATTTAGTCCCTAATGTTGCTCTCAAAGTGCAGCATGACCCCCCGGACACCCCTAGAGGAGGTGAGGTCCACCACCTGCCCCCACCCCCTGTCAAATTGTCCCACCCACATTGAGGATGCTTCCTACGCTCATGCCTAAACCCCCCTTCCCACAATGTATTTCTGTCCCACCCTCTCTGCAGGAGCACACAGGAGAGGCCGTTAAAATTCATGACCGGGCCAAAGTCAAGAAACCTTTCATATGAGCTGAGGAGGACCGCAGCGAATGAATTAAACATCACAAAGACTCCATGACATCGAGACTTATGACTTGTTTCAGAGCCGATCACAGTATTTGTAGTAGTTCTATTTTGGAGCCTTTTGTGGTTGTAATGTAATAAGCATTTGGGAGATTTACAGGCACTTCCTTTTCCTACCTACATTACTCTGCTTTCATCATTACACCTCACTGAACCGTGCCAAATGTTAAGCATATCATTTCAAGCTTATTATCGCATTAACGACCTTTGCCAAATTAAATATCTAACCTAATCAAAATGCATCTCCAGTAACATGTAGAGCAGGGGGGTCAAACTCAATTTCATCACGGGCCACATCAGCATTATGGTTGCACTCAAAGGGCCGGTTGTAACTTTAAGACTATATAAAAATACATTGAAATATTGAATATGTATAAAATAATGTATTATATTACATTACTGCCTCTGCATTGGATTATTATCGGATAGGTAATAACTTCATAATTAGCTACGTCTGAAAGCAGAAGTCTAGGGCAAATAATTGCAAGGTTCCTTAAGTGTGCATGTCACAAAATGATTTAAAAAGAAAAGCCAAATTCTGAAGAAAAAATTCTAATTTGAGATGCATTGTGGGGCATGTG
>NW_011341218.1:0-9110 GCF_000735185.1 Notothenia coriiceps
TTTAATTGCATTACAGAAAATAAAGAACTTTATCACAATATTCTAATTTTCTGAGACAGTCCTGTACACCTGAACATCAGCAGGAGAGGACTCTTTAAAGTAGCTGATATACACCTGAACATCAGCAGGAGAGGATCTTTAAAGACACTACATACTGATATACACCTGAACATCAGCAGGAGAGGACTCTTTAAAGTAGAGACACTACATACTGATATACACCTGAACATCAGCAGGAGAGGACTCTTTAAAGTAGAGACACTACATACTGATATACACCTGAACATCAGCGGGAGAGGACTCTTTAAAGTAGAGACACTACATACTGATCTGATATACACCTGAACATCAGCAGGAGAGGACTCTTTAAAGTAGAGACACTACATACTGATATACACCTGAACATCAGCAGGAGAGGACTCTTTAAACTAGAGACACTACATACTGATATACACCTGAACATCAGCAGGAGAGGACTCTTTAAAGTAGAGACACTACATACTGATATACACCTGAACATCAGCAGGAGAGAACTCTTTAAACTAGAGACACTACATACTGATATACACCTGAACATCAGCAGGAGAGGACTCTTTAAAGTAGAGACATTGATACACCTGAAAATGAACATAACATGTCCTCTTTAAAATGCATTCATTTGATGTACCTGCGTCTTCTTAATAAGGTCGCTTAGGGTTGGAGTCGGCCCCAGCTAACGTTGGGCGGGCGTTTGTAATGTCAATATGCCATTAAATCTACAGTACACAAGGGCCTCATAGGAATGGCTGAATGTACATTCTGTACAGTATGTGTCTACATGCTTAAAAGTAAACACACATCTGTGCAAACACACACCCACACACATGCCGAAACACACAGATGACAGAACAACACAACCCTTTTCACGTTGAGTTGTTAAAGGTCCTTTCTGCACTGATCAATAAAGCAATGAATGTGTTGAAAAACAGAGTTAGGAGGCTTTTAGGTCAAAAACAACACGTCTCACAGCCTCAGATGCTCCTGTTGTAGTGGAATGCCAACCTGCCATTACCAGGAGATTACCTGTAATCTCTTATTACTTAAAACAGGGTGGAGAGGCTTTCATTCGAGGCGTTCTCAAAAATCAAATGGTGCTGTCAGCCGGGATTAAGGTTTAGTTTATACACAGACTCATATTTGTAGAAAACATGCCTGCATTTGCACCCCCAGGACTCCTCGCCTGAAACAACCGCACAGACTGAGATTCCCGCTCAGACTTTAGTGTCAACAGAAGTCAGAATTAACTCGTGTTGTCTTTTGGGATAATAGAAGTCTCTCGCTTAGGGATCAGTCCGTAAAGACGGTTTGATCATCAAAGTGTTAAACAGTATTAATGCAAACACAGCAGAGAAGTTTACAGCCGTAATCCACGCACATTTATCCGCAGGAGAAAACCGCCACAAAAACAGACGGAGGGAACATGTAAAGACAGAACCAAATATTGATGTGTGAACAATATTAGCTCTCTCTCTCCTGGATAATTGCTGTTTTGTCTTCACTGCATGTGCTGTTATTTATTTGCACAGGAACTGAGACAGTTTCCCTCGAGGCAAGAGATGTTTTTCAGCTAGAGTTCCTGGTGGTGTACCAAAAAAACAAACTGTGAGGAACCTTGCTGTTTGTTTCAGACCAGATTACTAAAAGCCAAAAAAAAGATTCAGAAATCAGATTAGTTTAATGTCCAATGCGTAAAAGTATTTAAGGAATGGTATTTCCGACAGTCAGTGTTGGAAAAAGTACTCAGAACCTTCACATGAGTAAAAGTACAGATACTATTTTCTTAAAATACTCCAAGTAAAAGTCCTGATTTGAAATTTTTACTTAAGTAAAAGTACAAAATAGCCTCATTATGTAGTTAAGGGACAAAAGTACTCATTCTGCACAACGGCCAATTTCAAAGTATTACATTTTTTATATGTATAAATACAGACAAATGATCAGCTGAATGTACTTCAAGTATATGAAGCAAAAGTACCTGTTATGCAGTATGGATCTTTTCACAGCATTATATTATGGTTATTGTAATATCCTGTTTTTATCACTAACAAAGTAAGAGCATTTTAGCATTGATGCTTGAAATGCTGTGTATACTAGTATTACAGTTGTGCATTACCATGTCAGCATATCATTTGCTTTTCAATGCACAATGTCACTGTGAGTGTACAGTCCTCTGAAATGTAGTGGAGTAGATGTTAAAGTACAAACCTGTCAAAAAATACTTGAGTTAATTTCTTTCCACCACTGAGCGTCCTTTTCTAGAAGCTGCACAGTTATCTCTGCAGCTAAACAATGGCTACTTCTGAAGCCTGTTTTTTTCAATGCAAATTCAAAGCGGCCTGCAGACATCAGCCGCAGCTGGGCTCGAAGCGCTTCATGTGGTCGGAGAGGTTTTATCTAACTTTCCCTCCGCTGTATCCCCTGTAAATTAGAGGACTGAAAGAGCTAAAAGACAGGAAATGATGAATGAGAGCAGGAGATGAACATCAGTTTGAAACAGGTCATAAATTACCGTACATGTTTTTGTAATAGATGTTGATATGTCAGAAAACCTGTGTAGCAACAAAGGGAAAGCTGAGATGATGTCAGACTTTTGGTTGTTGTGTAAGCTGATATCTCTTATGTCAGCTGAAGCTTTCCAAACCTGTTCTTGAGACCTACGCTCACAACAAGAGGTGCAAGCTGAGAAATGATCCGCGTTACCCTGCGTGTATCGCTGCTCTCCTGTGTTTTACCTTTGTCTCTGCGGCCCAGATGTCAACATCAGCCCCCACAAAGTGAGTGTAGCATTGGGTCGTGTCTGTAAGGCCGTCCCAGGGCTGCCATGGGAACGGGTGTCTCTGACATGCGGGGAAGGAATTTGGGACAGACCTCTCCCCAGAGGAAGGGGTGAGGATGAACAGGGCCGCAGATCAAAGGGTCGGTGCTGCTCGACCCACATTTCAATGTCCTCCCATCAGTCCCGAGTAATTCAGCTCCACACAGGCCCTGTGAATGAAACATACCTCTGTGACACAGTGTGTGTGTGTGTGTGTGTGTGTGTGTGTGTGTGTGTGTGTGTGTGTGTGTGTGTGTGTGTGTGTGTGTGTGTGTGTGTGTGTGTGTCTATTGTGGGACTATGTAAAGTTTGCAAATGCTCTGTATTTCTGAGCAGCATCTGTATTATATTTTTGAAATATTGTGCATGGGTCTGTATATGAATGAGAGCATAAGGGATTTTGTGGACCCAAGCTGTGTGTGTGTGTGTGTGTGTGTGTGTGTGTGTGTGTGTGTGTGTGTGTGTGTGTGTGTGTGTGTGTGTGTGTGTGTGTGTGTGTGTGTTTTCCACCTCATTTACTCTCTGAAATCTCGCAGCCTGATCTGTTGGCTATCTTTCACCGTAGTGACTTCAGTGGAGGCCTTGGTGGAAATAAATATAGAGGTTAAAGCGTGATTAATCGTCCGATACCCTCTGAGAAAAATGATTAAGCTGCTCTCGTCTGCGCCTGATAAGTGAATGAGTGAAAGCTGAGCTGTGGTGTTAGTTTATCTGAGTTTGAGTTGTTTACTTGTTTCAGTTTGTACACCTTCGCCAGCCTTTGGCAGAAGGAAGGACGAATGAAGGATAGATTTGCTTGCACCATTACAAAATCACAGTTGTCTTTTCAAAGTCCCTGAGCCAAAGATAAATGATCGCCTGCAGCAAATATATTTACATTTTTAGATTTATAGTGCAATGCTACTTCTTGCTCTCCGCAAACAAACCAGTTTGGCTGAAATTGAGTGCAATGCAACTAAAAGGACCAAACGCTGCACAAACATGTATTTTAGCTGGTTAAAAGATGTAAGAGGCACAATTATATTTGTTTCTGGGTAAAACTTTGAAAATGAGAATGAGGACTAAGTTTGACAGCAGAATTACTTGTTTATTTATTCTGTGCAGACTGAGTCATATGGAGTTGAATTGAATGGAAAACCTTTATTAAGCTTTCAGATTTAAACATGGCATTTGTGATGTGTTTATTTTGTGTTAGCATGCAGGGGGTTTCTACTGCTATTCAGAAAATATTCAGTAGTCATTGTGTGACTCACCTGAAAGGTCATAAAGCAGCCTGTCCCATCCTTGCTCATCTCCGTGCTGATTGGCTGGCTGCCTGTTCTTCTTTGTTGGTGCTCTACTGAGCAGTAGGCTGTACTGATTTGCTGTTTGGAGAAGATTTAGAGCTGTCACACTCACACCCATGCACACAGTGGTTTAAGGCACAGGGGGAGTTATAGGATTATGAAGAGGAGAAGTGAAAATTCCTGTTTGGGAGATGTGCTGAGGCTTAAGTTTCTCCATTGCACATGTCAGGGTGGAAAAACTCCCAGGAGGAGGTGGGGATCGAAGCGTCAATCCCCCAGGAGGCTCAGGGTAAACACAGAGGTATTCGGTGACCCAGATAGCGCTCTCTGGGTCTCTTTCAGCCCAGCTTGTGTTTCTTGCTTGTGTCACTCTGAATTGTAATGTTGCCACGCAACTATTTAACCAACGCTTGCCGTAACAACATACCTGAGTGTTCTTCATGACCTAAAAGCCAGAAGATCATATGCTTTCACATTCAGGGCTGACTGTGACTAAGCTGTAAACAATCCAAACGTATTGTTTATATCCCGACGGAGACCTCATGCCTAATGCTTATTGCAGGTTAGGAAAAACATTTTAGGAATACTTTTTTAAGCTGCCAGCAAATAGATGAATTGACCTATTAATTAGTTAATTGACACACATATTACTTTCAAAATCAACTTTCTATATTTTGATTCAAAGCCTATGAATCATGGATATTTCCCGTTTTTTTTTCTGTCAACAAGAATGTGCGACAAAATCTGAACGATTAAATACCTCAACTTGAAATTTGAACATCTTGCATGGACATTTCCTCCACAATTAATGTCAAAAAACCCTGAAATGAGGGAACCAGAACGAACAGGCAGCCGCTCAAAGTCAGGAGACTGAGAAGGATTTGTGTCTCCCTCCTGTTTCCATGTCGGTGACATAAAGTACTAAAAGTGTCCAACTCCTCCAAGAAAAGCTTCCAGATTTGTTTGGAGAACGCTGCAGCTACAAGCGAACATGCATTACAAAGCGAGAGCACTTCAGTGACTAAGCTGGATGTCATCGTCTGAGAGAGGGAGAGGGAGACAGCAGGCCTGTAACAACATTAAAGGGAACAACCTTAAACTCACCACCGACTGTCAGCTGCACAGGCATCTGAAATGGCTGCATGTGTCAACACCACCAAGAATCAATGTTCCTACTTCAGTGAGCAGTGTGTGTGTGTGTGTGTGTGTGTGTGTGTGTGTGTGTGTGTGTGTGTGTGTGTGTGTGTGTGTGTGTGTGTGTGTGTGTGTGTGTGAGAGATGAGTGTCGTCACATGAGCGTACAGCTCCAGCAGAGGTGAGGAATCTGAAGGATATAAATCAGTGTGCTTGCAGAGATGTACGTGTGTGTGCATGCTTATATGTCATCATTTACGATTATTTTATGTCTCTCTGTGTGTATAACAGATGTGTGTGTGAGTTGCACAAATATGTTCTTACTTAATCATAAAAACCCTGCAGTATCTAAGATTTGACTTTTATACAGCTTTAGAAATGTTAGGATCTCCATTAGAATGTAGTTAGCCTATATATTTGTTTTGGGTTTGAACAAAGAGGGCATGCATGGCCAGAGTTTGTAATGACTGAAACATCGGCTGCTGCGTGTTTAAGGACTTTTGTTTGCGAAATGTGCTGATTCACTTTTTTACTGAGAGTCTCATAAGAAAAGCAGAACCACTCTCACATTGGTGCACTAAATACAAAGCTATAGCCAGGGAGATGGCTAGCCTAGCTTAGCATGAAGACGCAAGTAGCCTGGCAAACATGACAAAAAAATCTCCTAGTAGCAAATTTAATCCTGAAAAACGAACTCTTGTCAAAGTTAATATGTATTTATCTCTTGATATGTTAGCCTTTAAGGGGTTAAATAGGATGATTGCAACCAATAATCCCTCCTTGTTTTTGCTTCTTTTGTTTAAGAAAATAGTTTCTCACATTTGTTTTCAGCTTGATCTAGTTTAACCTCAGGGTGCATCCTGGTTTTGCCAGGGCAATTGGCATCATCCTGCTGCTGGTTCTATTCCCACACTCTGACACCAAAACTCAGCACCAACAAGTTCATACTGACATAATAATTTACCTCTTATTCATGCTCCAAAAATATTGAAAAAAGTTGTGCATGAAAATACAAATCTATCTGCAGCTTTCATGGCTTGAAAAGAAAAGTCTGCCATTGTTATTCCAGTTGTAATTTGAATTGTGGAGCAAATTCTTTCCAGCAATTTTCCAGACAGAAAAAGGACACCAACTGGCACCTCTGTTGACCTCTTCACATGAAAGATAAATACACAGAGAATTGAATGGACTGCACACCCCATTTAACGCTATTGAAGCTTAAAAAATGCCGTCAGCCATGAGAATATTTGAAGCTACAGATATAGTTTTGGGCAGCGGAGGTGATGCTGAGATCAGAGTTTGGCGTGCTGTGCCCCTGCAAGTCGATCAGAGTTTAGCCAAGAAACACAGCACACATGGGGGTCTCTCAGGTGAGAAGAGGGCATGGTGGGCCTGGTGTTGGTGGGATTCCTGGTTCTGGGGATGAGGTCACGGTACACACTGAGGCTCGCTCACATCTGTGCTGTCCAACCAGAGGCAGGCAGCTGCTCCCTCTCATTATTCCCCTAATGGATGGATCCGTTTCCCTCTGACCTCATCCTGCCTCCATCGCTCCGTCCCGATGCCCCCTCTTCCAGGAGCAGATCCCCCTTTTTCTTCCACGTGTGTGTGAAGCGCACTGAAGGGGAGACTTTAGATTAAAGCCCACAAATGACAGAACATATATCGATAAAGTCGTTATTTAATACCTTTAGAACGAGGAAAAGGACGAGATGTGAGTGTTGGTAAAATGTGGTTGACATGAGAAAAATAAAAATATGATTTTTTATTATTAATAAAGTGTATAGTTTTGATATATCTTCTAACTTATTGTCAATGAAAGGGAACAACACATTAAGTCTGAGCAGCCTTTACAACTTCATCCATATTTTTATGTTTTGAAAATGATTTTATTTAAAACATGTTGGACTGTAATCTGGCCTCAATCTTGAGAAGTCCATTTTTGTCTCATGCCAACCATTACTTTAGTTAAACATACAATGGCATGGAGTTTTAAATCCACAATAACTTACTCATCACTTGCCGACACACTCACCTTCCTTTAATATTTGTTTTATCTCTTCTCTTTTACCCTCTCCATGAATATATTAGTCACCAGTTGTTTCTCCTTGGAAACAGCACACTTCATTGAAAGACATGTTTTCCTTCCTTTCAGATCTCTCCACAGTTCTTTTAGCTGTGAGTGTTTTCCTCTATAGCTGCTTGTTGTGCGTGTGTGTGAGCATCAGTGTGTGGCATTTATCTTGTGTCCAGTCCATTGAAAGGTGAAAGAAAAGGCTCTAAAAGAAAAAGGATCTCTCCACCTGTGTTTGAGTAAACAGAAGCTGTTGTCACGAGTGGAAGACAGCCCGCGGTTTTCTCTTTGGAATTGAATTTCAACTTCTCTCGGCTCTTTTGATTTTGCCACAGCAGGCAAGGCGAGCTATCAACACGCCCTCACATGGCCGCTTCTCCAGACGCGTGATGGATAGAATCCGTAATGCCTCGGTCTACCCCACATATTTGTCTTTATCATTAGCACAGGCCCGCTGCGTTTGAAGCTGTCTGAGAGGCCGGCTCGCACCATTTATAGTCTGTGAGGCTTTTCTTCAGCGAGCTCATCTCCTCTCATCTCAGCTCAGACTCGCTGAGATGCAGATTGAGGAATTGCTCTTTTATCGCACAGCTTCTGTGTTTATTACCGAGCGGCTTCGATCCATCACTCCCATTGGTTAGCCGCAGAACAGCAGACCAGTACATCAACAAAGTGTGGCTGCTCGGGAACACATGGTGATGAGTAGACCAAGAGAGAGGGAAACTTGAGGAATGGAAGATGAAGAAACTTGAAAGACAGGGAGAAAGTGAAGAGTCTTTGATTATCTCTTTTGCCGTTTCCAAACTTGGAAGGCTGGATTATCATATCCACAGTGAGGTATTTTTCTAAGCCAACCCAGAAGTTAGCATCGCAGGAGCGCCTTTGACAAAAACCAATGGGAATGTTTCCATTGGACTTTGACTCAGGGACAAAGACATGTTTATGTTGATTACACGTTTTGTTCAGCAGGATAATCTCCACATATTAACCCCATTTATGATTTTTTGAAGTGTAAATGGAATCGGCAAAAGTCAAAAGCTATTAATAGGCTATAAAGCAGAGGGTGTCAAACTCAAGGCCCGGGGGCCAAATCCGGCCCGCGACTTAATTCAATGTGGCCCGCAAGAGCATGCAAAGAATATAATACGTTTATTATACGGTTACACGCCACTTTACAGGAGCACGTTGCCCATAAACTACATGTCCCACAATGCATCTTGTTTTGTGACATGCACACTGAAGAGACTTGCAATTATTTGCCCTAGACTTCTGCTTTCAGACGTAGTTAATTATGAAGGTATTACCCTATCCGATAATAATCCAATGCACAGGAAATTATGTGTTATAATACATTATTTTATATATATTATATATTTATATATGTATATTTATAAAGTCTTAAAGTCACAACCGGCCCTTTGAGTGCAACCATAATCCTGATGTGGCCCGCGATGAAATTGAGTTTGACACCCCTGCTATAAAGGAACGACATCCTGGTCACATGGCTGCACCTCAGCAACACTAAGCTAAAGGCGGACTCGGGTCCTCGTGAAGTATTCTCATTTAGTCACATGTTTGCGACCGACATTTTTATGAGACATAGAATCTTCAGACATTCACCAGTAATGACGTATTTTAGGTCGTAGAACAAAACATGAACATCCCTTACAGCTTTGTGTTTAACCACAGACCTTATTTCAGGTGTCTAACCACAAACTAATTCACTTAATGTTACCTTCAAGACGAGGGAACCGGAAGTGGT
>NW_011341219.1:0-2561 GCF_000735185.1 Notothenia coriiceps
CTGCTTTATCAGCCATAAGTCTGTTCCTCTTCTCATCAAGCACATGAGAGGCAGCGCTGAACAGTCTCTCGCTGTCAGTGCTTGTGATTTGATCTTACTCCGCATATTTGTCCGGGCGTTTTGATTTCAAGTGGTGGAGTAATCCCAAAGTGGTGAAAGTCTTTGCAGTTACACCCCCTCGAGAAATGTCAGCTGAACACGTTTTACAAATCGCAATCCGCGCCTCTTTCTCTGATATTTTTAAATATCTCCAAGCGCCAGACATGTTGGCTGTGAGCCAGCCGCGAGCATGGTCGCGCGCCGTGCTTGTTGCCGCGTTTTGATTACGTCATCACAACAACACGTTAGCTTACCAACGTAACCCTGTTCCCTGACATTCGGTGATATTTCTTCGGTGCTAAAGGCCGAAAGGGCCTTTTTAACCATTTTCGGCCAATAATGTTCGGCGGCCGAATATTCGGTGCATCCCTAGTCTCTTTAATAAATATTTTCAACTCCAGCGCCAAATTCGCGTGCCGCGTTCTCGCGGTAGCCAATCAGCGGTGAGATCTCAGCCTACCGCCACTGACGTTGAATCAGAAAACCAAAACATCAGACGTTAGCTGTTAGCACACAGAGCTCACAGCTCCTCATATCTGTTCAGAAACTGGAGAAAAGTTAAACGTGAACAAAACACAGACTGTCTGTGTCATGGCGAATACAGTCGCTGTTGTATCTGTATCATGTTGTTGTGAGTTTGGACGGAGCAGCTACAATTTTAGCTTAGCCTGATCGATCCGATCTCCATTCAGAAAAACACGCATTATAACTCTCTGGGGTCCCTGGCCTTTTTTGATCTGTTTTCTCGCATGGATTTCTATTGTAAAAATGCTTCTAAAACATGAACCCTGTGCTGCACAAACAAGTAATATGATGTTTTTTTTATTTATTTCAAGCTCAGCCATCAGCCATCAGCATATGGCTGCAGGGATGTGGCATGAATGTACAAATACGTATGAGACCATACAAAAAAAAAACTGATGAAAAGTGTATTACTCAGAGATTTATTGAAAACACACAGTGAAAAGAAGTCTACAAGGCTTTGGATGACAGAAAACTGTTCTTACAAGTCTTGGTGACCATAGAGGAGTACAAACAATACCTCAAAGCACAAAAATCAAAATAAGAAAAGAAAACAAGAAAAGTCAAGGCGTTCTTGGATCCAAAAGGTTAGTTGTGCCATGCCTCAAAGCAGTTTCTGTCAAGCACAAGGCAGAGGGCCACATCACTGTCTACACTTCCAGGGTGTGGACACACTGGCCTGCCTTGTCTGCCTACACTGGACACAGGTCTTTCGTCCAGCTGAAGCTCTTTTGCTTTTATCTCGGACGTCAGTGATGGGCACTGGTATGTGTCCAGCAGCAAAGTCGTCGTTCCAAAAAGGAATCAAATAAATCTCTGCCAGCACCCCCTTTTATTACAGGTGACACTCCCTGTTCATTTGCCTCTCAATCAAAATGTTTTGGTGTATGTGCCTACGCACGCGCCCTAAGCATACCTCTTATTTTCGCCAAGGATAATAAATACACTTTCTTTTACAGTCTCAATGTCTTATCCATTTCCTTGCAGTTTTTATTGTCCTTAAAAAGTGCACATTTCGAAGACACTAATGTCTGCAGGGCTGGTCCTTAGCATTGGCGTTATAGATATTCGCCTAGTGCGCCAGATCTGGGGGCGGGCGCTGCGCTGGTAGCTCTGGGAGGGAAAAAAACATTTTTGACCGTTGGTGCTCATCCTAATTTTTCGGCCTTGATGTAACAACATTCATAATTAAGTAAATGTAACACCTTTTTCCCCCCAGCCCATGTACGATGGGCGCTGTAAGTGATGAAAATGGGGGATGTTGGCTTATCAGGTGCCCGCAGCTAACAGCCAAAGTGCGAGTGAGCGTGGGAGCGAGCGAGGGAGAGAGAGAGGGCGCACCGGTCCTGGCGCTGTTGTTATTAGCATCTGGTGCCAGCTGCGGTAATGGATATAAGAAGAAGATGTTTCTACAACCAGGGTGGAGGAGAGCTCTCCTGTCAGACTGAGAGGCTCAGTGAGGTAAAGGACTCAAAGCAGGGTTCGTACGGGTGCTTGAAATCCTTGAAAATGCTTGATTTTTTACGAGGTGTTTTCATGACTTGAAAAGTGCTTGAATTTTGGGAATGGTGCTTGGATTTGAGATAAAGTGCTTGAAATTGTAAATGCTTTACTTTTACAATAAATTGCTGACTGACTGAATAGTTCGCTTTTTAGATTAAAAGAAAATAAAGAAGTCGGAGCGAGCTTAGTTGCTTCGCTTCTACATAAAACAGCTCCGCTCCGGCCTTCCCGTGCTATGCGCGCGACCTGCAAGTGTTTTATTTTGTGTGATCTGGGCATTCTAATGAGAGAATGACAGTATGCCAGGAGGTTGCTGTTTTAACGAGCGTTGGCTATCCGAAAAGAAATACAAGCTGTGGCTAAAACGAGGATCAACCCAACGATTCGCCTTCTGCACAGTTTGCCACAAAGAATTTCAATTATTCGCGATGGGAGAG
>NW_011341220.1:0-6378 GCF_000735185.1 Notothenia coriiceps
CATCTGAAACTGAGAGCGGAGGGGAGTTGGAGGAAGCAGCTACAGGATGGACTTCAAAAAATGGTAAAGTGTTTTGGTCTCCCACAAACACTGAGACAAAGAAGAAAAAAGCCGGCCAAATACGGTATAAACATTTGGGCAAACTGTGATGTAAAATCATCCTACGCCTGGAGACTGCAGGTGTATACAGGCAAAGCAGCTGGCAGTCGTCCTGAAGTCAACCAGGGGATGAGGGTGGTCCTGGAGATGACAGAGGGGCAGTTTTTTCACGTCCTTCGCACTGGCTGAGGAGCTGCTCAGGAGAAAACTGGCCCTGGTTGGCACAATTCGCAGAAACAAGCCTGAGCTTCCCGCTATTTTTCTCCAGGCAAGAGGGAGAGCGATCCTCTCCTCCACCTTTGCCTTTACGAAGACCCACACACTGGTCTCTTACATCCCTCGACGGGGCAGGAATGTGCTGCTTCTAAGCACGAAACACCCCAGTCCAGACGTAAGCGACGAAATGAAGAGAAAGCCAGTCATAATCAAAGACTACAACCGATGCAAAGGAGGTGTCGACAACCTTGATAAGGTAGGTGCCATTAGGCATCAGTTACGCACACATGTATTCTTACTCTTATATTCTCGTCTGAAATATATGTAGGTTTTTTTCAAATGAGCATTTTCCTATAAAATAATTAATATTTGCATCATGAGAGAAAATGCTTGGAATCATTTATTCAAATTGTCTTGTTTTATGTTTTTGTTAGGTTGTTGCCATATGCAAGGACCACAGTCTGTCCATTTGAAGCCCCTGCTAGTCCTGAGCTGGACTCTCACAGCCAGACACACAGTGTTCATTCAATGTTCATCTTTGTAAAATAAATGTTTTTCTGGTTCAAAATGATCTTGTATTATTCATTTTAGTCAGGCTGGAGTAGTTTTAAAAGATTTACTCTTTGAAAGTGGGAAAAAATATGAATATATCATAATTTTATGGCAGTTTTTGTGAGGGTGGCATTTTCTGGCCTTAGGAACACGAGTGTGAGTTTTTGTTTAAACCTGACACTGCAAAAAAAATAACAATGCATTCAAATTAATTTTGCTGCCAATCATTGACCAATATAGGGACCTAATAATAACAATAATCAAATATTCCTTGAAATATATTTTTTGAAAATTATTCTAGTTTTTTGTTCTTTTCAATAAAAAAACTGTGGAGTTTTTTTAACAAACTGGCATTTAAAGGGTTAAATCTCCTTCTGTTTCGGTGTAACAGAGCTGACTCGACAGCTCACTGCTCTCTCTCTCTCTGCTGCAGCTGTGTCACCCGGACCTGTGGCTCAATTCCAAACCACACCACCCCGTGATGGAGTGAACTGTCTGTAGTCACACTCTCTGAATGAGGCTCCTTTCTTTCAGATGGAGGTTATAAGAACAGCAGCAAGCTTTGGGACAAACTCCCCTATCTCCGGTAGAAACAGGAAATGCCATCATTTTCGTACCAACGGTTTAAAATCAGCATTTCCTGGATTAGAAATAAAAAAAAAAAACTCTAAAAATCTTTTATGGCATATATTTTTTGTAAATAATAAATAATTTTGTTTTCAAATCTGATGTTTATAAGCTGCTTAGTTTTAGCAAAAGTCCATGTACCCAACTTTTACCGTTTTATAGACTAGACATGAGTAAATGATCCGAAGTTTAAACAAATACGAGGTAACCATGAAGTTGGTCACATCTGTTTGGAGATAATAGCTCTTGTTTTGCAGTTTATCAGTGAATGTTTCCACCCAACTACTTATAAACAGCGTGCTCATGACGGACAAACACAGCGTTGAGTCCGGTCAGATAGTGCAGCAGGTGAAGTCAGGACCGACTGACACATGGATGTATAATGAGAACGAATATGTGTGGATGCATTGTTTACCCAAAGCACTAGCAAATGCAATATATTGAAGACAATAATGCAGTCAGTCAAGAATTGGAGGACATTTTCCATCCCACCTATGATTTAAATAAAATATCTGAGCCCAAAATGGTAAAACACTTTTTGACAAGTTTATTTATTTGGTATTTACAGAGTCCTATCAGTTGTACGACATGTCAGTTTGTGAAATAAAAACCACCAAGCAGCTGTTATGTTCTGTTGCAATGACTATTTATTATTCGCCTGTATTACATTACACAACATATTAATGCTCACAAACAAGGAAAGGTGTAACAAGCATCCATTCACAAACACACCCCATTCACATATGAGCAAACCTTGATGTTAAATCCTACTTAGAAGCAGAAAATCCACCCTAAAACAGCACTCAATCACTATTCCTGTATGTGTGGAGCTTTTTTAATAAATAAGTCTGTCTAGAGATTCAAATTCAGAGCCCTGTGATTGAGACACATCTCAGGCAGGCGTTACCTTTTCTTACGGTTTCCAGGAAACTCAGCACATAACCGGAAACATTTTGGGCTGCAAGAATTCAAATACCAATAACTGAAGCATTTTCAAAAAGTGTGTCACATGCTTGTCCATTTAGCTTTGGGAGAGCTTCCGTTTTTTTTTTCGTAAAACAGTTTCACTTTTGAGTCCTTATGACTATTTGCATTGTTGTGGAGTTTAACAGATGTGTCTTTGGTAATAAACAAAAACCCAGACTTGATTGTTTCCAGATTGAGAAAAAAAACCAGGACTGTACTTAGAAATATAAGTTACTTGTACTTCCAGTATTTCCACATTATGCTACTTTATTTTTTACTCCACTACTTTTGTTTTACAGCTTTAGTTACAAGACACTTTGCAGATGAATGCAATTAATCAAATAGATTTTCATCTAATAAATGATTGTGTATTTTTGTAGGTTACCCAGCCGTAAATTAAATAATTAAATTAAACCATATCTTCACTAGATGCAACATCAAAGAGATAAACACAATAATGCATGAACACAAATGATAACATCCTTTAATATATATGATTCTCAAATGAACCATACTTTTACTTTTGGTACTTAGGTATATTTTGATGCCGTTACTTTTGTACTTTTACTTGATTACGAATTTGATGGAAGGACTTTTATTTGTGTTTTTCCCCTGTGCATCTTCTTGTTTCTCAAAGTGAACTGGACTCCACATTTTAGCAGCTGATGTCAACCGTCACTGACATGTAACCTAAGGCCATGAAGCTCCATCTTACTGACGGAGGAAACATAAAGAGTTACATAGAGTTATGCAAAGAAAGGAAGGTGCCGACTCCAATCGCACACACACATGCACCACAGATCAACGAAGGCATGTTTTCAAACTGTGTTGGATCTGTATCGTGCGCGGAGCATAAATGACTAAGAATTTATGCTTGCTCAACGTAGGAGGGCAAACTTTGTCTTTTGTGCTTCAACAGTAAACTGGTAGACTTGGGCAACGCCATTTTAAAACCAAGCGTTTAGATTGTGGGTTAAGATGACACTCTTCTGCGAATGATCGCTTTCGGTTTCACAACACATGCCAAGGCTTTCTTTACAAATCATCGCAATAGTAATGAGCATTTGTAGGTAAAGGAGATCACATACTCCACTCTGACATTATTTCTGAATGCATATGGTACATAGTCTAAATAAGAAGTGCAAATATAACTGGCTTGTATCAATGGTTAGGTGCATGCTTGGGTCAGTTATCCCACTGTGACTCGACACTGAAATGTTGACTTTAATTAAATGTATTATATCAACAGATTACAGTATTAGGTTAGTTGAAAGCAATAACATCAGGTACAACTTAACATTATTGCTTTCAACTGACCTAATACATACTTCATAGCAAGTCTCACATTAGTGACTAAAGCACAAACTTATTTCCTTTTTTGCCACATCTGTGTTGTTGGTGGTTTAAAGAAGCCCTTACTGTTTTCTGACCGACAAAACAAACACAGGACAGCTTTCACAAACCCACGGGACGATCTATCAATCCACCACCAATATTGTTTTTTTAATAGATGTGCAGGCAGACCGCAATACCATGAGGCCTGTGGTGTGTCTGCTGGTTATATATTATGTTGCAGTCTTTAGTCTGAAGTCCAGCTCTTGCAGTCTTTTCTGTTAATCCAACATCTGTAGGAGTTTTTGCATCAAGTGGTGTCAGTTTTCAGACACGTCGAGCAGGTTTGTCATTAATCATTACTCACGATTAAGCAGTAAAACAAACACGGATGTCCTTCTTCCTTTTTTCTGGTAACATCCATGATGAAAAGTAAATAAAGGAAGTGTGTGACTGGGCGACGTGGTTGTTTCCGGCATATAAAAGTAATCCTTACTCAAATAATATCAGATGATCCATGCTTCGTTACTTCCTTTTACACTGGAAAACCCATATTTTCACTTCCGGGTTTTCACCTTCACGTTGCTTCCTCATTGTTCTTAACACAAAAAACACCTTCGACCCTGTCCAGCAGGTCAACTGGGGGACTTGTGTGGCACACACACAAACACACACACAGTTCATCCAAAACTTTTTACAATGTCACTTTTGATATCAGCACCTAAATAATCCAGGATACAGGTTTGCAAGATGTAAGCTGTGTGCATAGTGTACGTGTGAAAAGCCTGTGGTGTGCCTGTGGGAATATAGATGTGTGTGTGTGTGTGTGTGTGTGTGTGTGTGTGTGTGTGTGTGTGTGTGTGTGTGTGTGTGTGTGTGTGTGTGTGTGTGTGTGTCAGTTGGTCTCATAGGAGGAGAGCAGCGCGGCGTCCACAGGCTCCATGCAGGAGGGGCAGGTGAAGGACCTCATCAGCCAGTCGTCTATACAGTCCATGTGGTAGATGTGCATGCAGGGCAGGAACCGGATGGGGTCTCCGTACTCGAAGTCCATCATACAGATCACACACCTGTGGGGGGGGGAACACAGAAACATGTCATTAGGGGCTGATTGGACCGCACAGAAAAAAGAGCATGAAGCTACATAGACTTGAATGGTTTGCGGTGCATAGTTCAATTAAAGAGGCCCTGTTGGAGCCAGAATTTTGTTTTTATAAGAAAGGCCACCTAATTGTGACGTCTGTAGTCAACACACTATCAAAGACTACAATTCCCACGGCGCCTCCTCTAAAAGTGACAGTGATTGACAACCTGTCAGAAAGACGCCGTCGAGGAACAGTTTTTAACCGTCCGATTACCCTTTAAGTTATGAAGTTATATATCAAGAAATAATCAACATCTAAGTTGTTTGTTATTTTATTTGAGTTTTGCCTTTTTGTTTCGACTCTTGTAAAGGCCTCGTTTCTTTGTTGCATGTGTAAACGTTATTTTATTTTGATCGCATAATATCATTCAAACCATCGAAGGCCAAGCAACTCTTCAACTGTAAGTAATATAAAGGGAAGAAAACGGGTAAAACATTTGTGTTTAAGGCTTCTAGTGGCTTGATAGGAAAAACAAGGAAGGAAGCCACGACAGGCCCTATTTTGCTTTTTGACATCACTATGTTACACTCACACTTTAATTAGATTGTTTCAGAAACTTGAATTCATTTCCTTCCTGTTCTCAGACAGTGACTTACATAATGTTCTTATATCATGTTTCAGACCTACAGACGCCCTGATCTCTGCAGTGTCTCTCCTGTGTGTAGCTCCCACTCTCGAGTGTGACCCCCCCCAGCGGTTCTACTCACTCTCTGATCTTCTTCTCAGAGCCGTCCCTCCCCGGGTCGTACACCCCCTTCGGGAGGTGCTGGATGAGCCCGATTCTCTGAGCGATGCGGATCTGCTCCTCCTCCGTCAGCTGAGAGGCCAGTCGGGACCGGCTGGGCGTCGGGTGATAGACCGGCACATGGATCTGCTCCTGAGAGAGAGAGAGAGAAAGAGAGAGAGAGACAAGGCAAGTTTAATTATAGAGCACTTTTCAACACAAGGCAATTCAAAGTGCTTTTACAAAAATGAAAGACATTCAGAGCTAAGATAACAAAACAGTACGTGAATAAAAGTTACAGTGCAGTGTAAGATGTGAATAGTTAAAAGTCTTCAGCATGGATTTAAAAGTAGTAAGAGTTGCAGCGGACCTGCAGGTTTCTGGGAGTTTGTTCCAGATATTTGGAAATATCCCAAGCTCAAGTCATCACATTCCTCTACCCCTAGTCCAGGAAATGATAGTTCAATGGGAGTAACAGTTTATGCAAAGAGGTCATTTCAGGAATCTCACCACAGCTGCTTCAATGTTTTTTGATGACTGCAGTGCCACATCAAACACTGATCCTCCCAATGAATCATTTCATTGCTTGCTCTACAAAAATGTCAAGAGTATTTAAAATGCCTCTAACTATAGTCCAAAACTCAAGAATGCCCCGGTCACATGAGGCGAGAGAGCTGCAGAGCATTCTCATATCTGATGAGCAAAAAAAAGAGGATGTTT
>NW_011341220.1:6614-23038 GCF_000735185.1 Notothenia coriiceps
GGGGGGGGGGGGTTCGGTTATTAAATTACGTTAATGATTGATTGATTTTTGTATTCATTTATTTATCTGATTATTTCCTCTTGAAATGTTGTGTTTGAATGAACTTGTTGAACTTCAGACAACTCACTTGACATTTGAATCTAAAACATGAAATATTTTCTTGATTTATAGAAAGATATATTTTCTTTCAACAGTGCCAGATTAAAAAAGATAATTAAAATGTACACACACACACACACACACACACACACACACACACACACACACACACACACACACACACGGTAAGCCTGTGGGGGAGGGGCTATGGGTTGCAGCGAAGGCAACAGCTAGTATTTGTTTACTCCACAGATGAGTGATAGACAACCTGATTTTGGTAACTTTCATTTTTTTAATTTAAATTTCAATATTGTCAAACAGTATATATTTTTGTTGTTATAAATAAAGTTGTTGAGTTTAAATCAACCGACTAAGCCTATGTTTGCAAACGGATAAATAGAACCGCGTCACATGGGGTTTTCCCTTTTGCTGTAGTGCGGCGGTGTGGAACCTTTTTCCTCTCAAGGGCCATGCCAATGTTTACACTGACATACACTAAATAATAAAGACTTTGTACCATGAATACTCTTGTTTATTAAATCTCTGCCCTCCTTCATTTCCCTTCAAACAGTAACTCTCACAGTCTATTGATGTTTAGGATTAAATACAATACATCTCTCGGCCTGTAGGAGGATTAGGAGGCCATGAGGTGGTAGTGTTTCCACATGTCTTAAACTCAACTGTGTATCTGCGTTGTTAGCGTCATACAGGCCTGATTTATGGCCTTTATCTTTATTAATTTGAGAGTATTATTAGACAGCAGGATTTCATTATGTCTGTAAGCATCTGTCATATAGTGGTGAACAAAACCCCATGAGTAAGGAAAGTAACAAATCAAAAGGACAAACAGGGTTTCAGTATCAGACGGAGTCAAACAAATAAAAGAAATATGACAGTTTTAATACTACACCCTAAATCTGTACAGTATATTACACTGTAAATACATACTGTTGGATATGTGGATGACTCATTAGCTGAAATATTGCAAAGAAAAAGGAAAAAACACTTTGAAACACAGAAAACTGAAATAATAAACCAGAGCTGAAACAGTTAAACAGAAAGTTGCTGCTTTTCTCTTTCTGTAGACCGATTTTTTTTTTGTGTGACTTTTTTAGACATTTGAAAAACACTCTTTAGGCTCAGGATAATTATGATGGTCAACTATTATCTGACATTTTTCAAAGATGGCGGGTAATCTAGAAAAGGATCTGGAAATAATTGTTGAATGGACAACCTTACATTCCCTAAGATATTTGTAGTGGCTTTTTAACCTTATCACTGAGGGGTGGCAACGGGAGAACTAGGTTCGGACGCGTGTTCCAGATGACAAAATAATATCAATACGGAGTATATCTTCCAATCCATCGATCCATTTTTTTTACCATGTTGATTGTATCCGTATTGCCTTTCTGTTACCATTTAGATACCAATATATGCATGCCAGGCAGTCACGCTGAATACAGACAGATTTAACACACAGCTCATCGACACGGCGTCTGCCGACACGGTCGAAAACTGTTTGCTACTGTCCCTCACACCTGCATCTGATCACCCAGTGATTACATGTAGGCCTATACACACTCACAAGTGAATAATCCATGTTGTGTTAATTGTTGGAACTTGTGCAGATAAAATACAAACAAAGACACATGCATTATGGCTCCAACAGTATTGAAGTGACTGTTATTTTGTATATTGATTGTTGTTTTATCTTAATGCGTGCATATGTAAATGTGTCTGTTGATTGTATATATATACTGTCAGAGGTCGCGTTAACCGAATATTTTCCGTCTATGACAGATTTTTTTAACAATGACGGAAAAATCTGAAAGCAGTCCGTCATTTTGACGGATTAGAACAAACTCGGAACACCGCCAAAGTTTCCCCGCAGCGAGGCTCCGGTGTTAAGCATGCATGCCAAAAAGGAAATGATACCGTTTCCAAACCCAACTTTGCCCTACAAATCATTGAAATGTCTGTGAGTTTTGGCTTTACGCTGTGCTCACTCCCGCGAGGTGCAATGGGTCTGTATAACACGGCGCTAACAGTTCACGAGCGTGCGCCCCGCCCCCCGTTGATAGTTCACGACTGTGCTCTGTCTCCTCCTCCTCCCCCCCCCCACCTCCGTTGACCTCTCTCAATTCTCTCTCTCTCTCCCTCTCCCTCTCCCTCTCTCTCCCTCTCTCTCATATTTGTATGATTGTATTTTTGTATTGTTGGAAACGTATTTCGATCTGTCTGTCTGTACACACAAACTGAAAGATTGACATTAAAAGTTGACTTTGACTAAAAAGCAGAAATATTTNTTGTATTTTTGTATTCGGGATTGTTGGAAACGTATTTCTATCTGTCTGTCTCTACACACAAACTGAAAGATTGACATTAAAAGTTGACTTTGACTAAAAAGCAGAAATATTTTTGAATTGAAGCCCTAACTAAAAAGCTGTTTTTTAAGTACTATTATAAGAGTATAATACCGGACCTAACATAGAAAATATTAGCAAGCATTCAGCTGCCGCGTGCTCTTCCATGAACTCTTGATATGTTCCCCTCTCTCACTTTGCGGTTCCTGATAGACTCACTATCCAGAGTTTCGGGTGCGCGCACTACTTCCTCCTTTCCGCACTGTAACAACTCAAATCGAAACTCCAGTTACTCTCCACTCTCCGTCGTATAAGAGAAAAAGTCCCCAAGTTCAAAATACCCAGTCAGTCCCACCCCTTAGCCTCTAATACAACGTATGTCTTGGAGAGCTAGCAAATCAAAGCGCGAGCATAATAAGGCCCTTTGTGAATACGTAAACAAACGACTGTACGAGAATCCACCCCGAGAATTACATCATCACATTTTCAGATGATACAGCCATCCTTGTCTTAATGCACAAAGGCAGCAGTTCATCGGCTTATCACTCTGAAATAGAGAGATTTGTGCAGTGGTGTGATTTTAACCAACTTTTGCTGAATGTGAAGAAGACTGAGGAGATGGTGTGTGGGACCCAAAGGGAGTGGGTGACCATAGGTTATCCACAATGAACCCATAGCTCAGGTCAGCTCCTATAAGTACCTTGGTGTTCACATAGATAGTACACTCAGGAGGAAGGCGCATGTTGAAGGTCTGTGGTCTAGACTTCAACAGCGGTTGTATTTTCTGTGGAGACTCTGGGCTTTCGGAGTCGAGCAGAAGCTCATGTTACTGTTCTATCATGCAGTGTTGGAGAGCATCATGAGGTATGGTATCAATGCCTGGCACGGTAACTTGACAGTGGAGTCAAATTAATGAAAATGATGGGGGTTAAAAAAAAACCATCTCTCTAAAACATATACGGGCAGTCCATTATCAGACAGGCAAAAACAATGTGTCTGATCCCACCCACATACTCCACCCAGAATTCCAGCTCCTACCTTCTGGTAGAAGATTCAGGGTTCCCAAGAGCAGGCTGAACCGCTATAAGCACTCGTTCCTACCTATGTCCATTAAGCTTCTTAACATTCACATGAAATTAAATGTAATGAAATGTACTTTTTAAATGTTGGCCTTGAGGGTTGTGCAATAGGTCGCCATTGTCAGTATGTGCGTCTGTGTATTGTGTTTGTTCAAACGGTGTATGAGTAATTATATGTGTATGTCTCTTAATGTTTATTCACTAGCAGGAACCACATACACATATAATTACTCATACACCGTTTGAACAAACACAATACACAGACGCACATACTGACAATGGNAGAGCCCATAGAGTTAAAGGTGTTGGCCGTTAGCTGTAAAAATCCATAGATTAGCCGCACCGTTATATAAACCGCAGCGTCGAAAAATAGGGAAAAAGGCGCGGCTTATAGTCCGAAAATTACGGTAACCTAAAATCAAACTGCCGCTGAGGCACCAGTTAGCGGATCTTACGCAGGACAAAAATCTCCCTTTGTGCATTTTATTCCAATAACAAAGTACAATGAACAGATTTCCTTTATTTCTTTTCCTTTAGCCTTTCCTTCTGGTGGAAACTCAAAACACATTTGTACAGATTAGCCTTTCAGGAAGCAAACTCCCGCTCTTTCTCAATGCATTTCAACCTGTCATCAAATGGTGTGTTGAATTTGCATTATCCCCCTTTTAATGCACAATTTCATCGTTTTACCTTTGATCAAAATACATTCTTACATGTCTACTCTCTGCTATTTGTAGTTAGTTTGTTTGTCTTTTAGTGGTAACTGTATTCTGTGTGATATCAATTGTCTGTGACATGTCTATGTGAAGCACCTTGAACTGCACTTATTGTATGAAAGGTGCGAAACAAATAAAGATTATTATTATTATATTATTATTAAGAGTCAAAGTCAACTTTATTGTCAAGAATTCCACATGTGTTATACATACAGAACATTCAAAATACCGTTTCTCGCAGTCCCTCAGTGTGACACATAAAACAAGATAAGAAAAGGGCCTAGGTTAAAGGGGTATAACAACTAAGTAGTAATAAGTACTAGGTAATAAATATATTTAAAACAAAAAAACACAATCAACAGAAACATGAATGTGACATTAGTGCAAGTATTCCTTAGAGCAAAAAATAATAAGTGATGTTCGAAGTACAGTAACAGCAGAGATGAGTAGAAAAGTGATGAGGGAAGTGTGTGTGTGTGTGTGTGTGTGTGTGTGTGTGTGTGTGTGTGTGTGTGTGTGTGTGTGTGTGTGTGTGTGTGTGTGTGTGTTAAAGTCTAGGTCCATTTGGGGCAGGGGGGAAAGATGGGAGGCAGGGAGAGAGAGAATACATTTACTTTAAGCAATAACAACAAGAAAATACATAAATAAATACATATATAAAGCGATATCCAGCTGCAGCAGGGATCTTCTTTCTTCCTGTAACCACAGTGTTTTTAAATGTTTTCCTGCAGCGAGTCTCAGATAAAGTACGACCACTACCTGGTTCCCAACGCTCTGCTGGAGCACGGCCTGCTGTGTCTGGAGCAAGGCAGGAAGTCTGAAGCCATCCGACTGCTAGAAACCGCAAAGTAGGTTTTTAAAATGGATGATTCTGCATTTTTACACTCAGTGTTCACCCACCAGTCAGCACTTTAGATATTGTTTTTTTTAAATGTCTTCATCATAAATCTTATGCGTGGTAGAATAAACAGCAAGGTTTGCTTTCACTTTAGTGTTTGTGATTTATGGGTTTATTATTATACACACGGATGTATTGCTAGAAAAAGCCTACAGGGCACAGGTAGAGGGGCCCAATTAGTCAGGGGCCCCTCTGGCTTAACTTACACAATATTACTCAAAGAGACACCAAACACTAAAAACAGATTCAAAATGAACCAATAGAGAAAGGTTCAGTAAAAAAGAGACTCAAAAGGACTACAAATATATACAGAATGACTATTAAGAGACTTACATTGACTATAAAGAGACACTCAATGACCGTAAAGGGATGCATAACAACTACACCAAGACATCAAATGGTCACAATAATACAGAGAAGGACTGAGAGATGCTCAATGACTACAAAGAGACACACGGAGGCCAAACACCTCTAAAGTCTGGGTGTCTGTCTGGGAGTATACAGTAAAGTGCTCATTATAATACTCATTTGTGAAATAATAATTTAGATTGACCTCTGATCAGAGAGGGCAAAAGTACACACATCCTTTACTCAAGTAGAAGTACAGATACTCGTGTTTAAAAATACTCTGGTGAAAGTAGAAGTACTGACTAAGCTTCTTTACTCAAGTCAAAGTAAAGAGGCTTTGAAATGTACTTCAGTAAAAAGTACCCATAACTATCAGCTGTTTTAAAGAGTACCTGACCTCCCTTTATATTAATAGAACAATAATGTCATTGTTAGCTAATGAATGTTTCCATGCTGAACAACGGCAACATGACAACGTTTTCATTGGTCCCTCTTCTTTAGAGAAGACCAGGAAATGATGGATACACGGATCGTGTTCAAATCAATAGGCACGCAATGACTCTAAATAATAATGATCACGCCACCAAACACACATTCAGACTAAAGGAACCAGCCTGTTTGGAAAATGAGAGAAGTAGAAAGTACAGGTATTTGTGTTCAACATGTAAGAAGTAGAAAGTACAGGTATTTGAGTTCAACATGTAAGAAGTAGAAAGTACAGGTATTTGTGTTCAACATGTAAGAAGTAGAAAGTACAGGTATTTGTGTTCAACATGTAAGAAGTAGAAAGTACAGGTATTTGTGTTCAACATGTAAGAAGTAGAAAGTAAAAACTTGTCAGAAAACTAAGTAGTGGAGTAAAGTACTGATACCAGAGACATGTACTTAAGTACAGTAACAAAGTATTTGTACTCCACTACTTCCCACCTCTTTTCAAGGTTCAAGGCCTTTATTAGTCATACGTACACAGCTACAGTGTAGTTATGACGATGAAAATCTTAGGTCACAGACTCCTCCAACAGTGCAACACAATAAACCAGAAAAACAGCAAAAAATAGTTATCTGATTTGATTTTAAATGTTTATTCTGTTTCAGGCAAAACTACAAGAACTACTCGATGGAATCGCGGACTCACTTCCGGATCCAGGCAGCTATGCACAAAGCTAAAGGCGTGGCGGAGAACGGCCTCCATTCCCCGTGTAGCCCTTAACGGACAGAGGAGGGCCCGCCAGAGCAGACACAGCCTTCTGTCCTCCCACAATGCAACACTCAGCCCACCCCTGCCCACATTATAAGGGCAGGTGATCTGTTTGGGTGCTGCCTTCTCTTTGTGTGGCCCTGGGTGGCTAAGGCAGGTTTGCTTAGTCCTCTTCTAGAGATATATTATGATGAAATCGGCTTCTTAGAGCGATTTGAAATAGAGACAAATGTGCCTATATTTATGAAACATTGCTTCTATAGCAGGCTTGTTCATCCAGCACTGTGTTTCCACCCATAAGGGGCGCACTCGGGTGGGAAACCAGCTGTGAAGTAAATAAATACTGCTCCTCAATTATCCCCAGAATAAAAACGTGCCCAGTTTAGGGTGCAGGGTTGGATCTAATGGAGTACCAAACACCAAATATATAGATTACTCATGCAGACTCCACCCAGCACGAGAACAAATGTACCTGGTTGCTAAAAATGCTCTCACACCCACTTTTAATTCCTGTAAAATGGAGATTGACGATGAAAATGACAAACAATTATGTGTTGACATCATGCAACTCACCGCATTAACCATGTGACTGTTTTGTACCATGTTATTTGATACATTCTGGTTGACGGGTTTCATCTATATTTAGATATTTTAACAAAACCAATATGACCTATTTAGAGAATATACATTATTTATATGTTGGTTTCACTTTTTACACTACATAAGTTTTAAGAGCGAGGGATTGTTTATTTTACATTTGTCTTCCTTTACTTGAAACCTTTTGAAACCTGTTTTCATATGTTCATTCAGTCTCCTTCTGTATTAACCCTTACATGTAATGGCTTTTGCACAGAGCTTTGTAAATCAGCCAAGAGTGAAAAGATCATAAATGCAAAGAGCTGTTCTTTACATTGATATATTGTAAATGGCACCTTTTACACGAATTGTCCCGTTTTAAGAGGGCAGATGAATGCGTCTTTTAGAAAGGCAGATCCCTTCTTTTCTCCTCGTGGCGTTTGGGACGGGCTCCAGCGGTACTTCAGCTTGAACAAACGGGCCATTCACCCCGAGCAGAAAAAGGACCTTTGCTCGTCCGCCTGTTGCATCTTTAGTGAGTGAAGAAGCTCCGAACACAAAGCCAGAACAGTCTTCACCGCTTTGAGAACATCCTCCGCTGCTCCTCCTCCATCAGCCATGCTCGACAACAACCATCTATACAAGGACGTGAACATAATAACAACGCTACTTTGTCAAAAAAAAAAATCTGTATATGAAAAAAAACAACGTTTGTAATGACTGATGATACGACAAAAAAGGGTCACCTCTAATCATGTTAGTGGGGAGGTTTCGCTAAGTGTCCAAAACCTAGAAACTAAGATGGTGTCTCAAGTGTTGGAATTAGAGAAGTGTTGATTTATTCATGATTAGAGTAACGTTTGGGATTCAAGACGATGACTAGGTCGGTTTCAATTTATTTTATTGGTGAAGGAAATCTACTTTTAATTTTGTTTTAACCTATTTCCAAATTATATTTCATGGTCTGATAATTAACTTAGCGAATTTTACATTTTCCCCCCTTTTGGTTTTGCAGAAATAGCTGAAAGAAACTCTTTCAAATTGTGATGTGGCATTGTGATGTTTACAATCAGCGTATTTTATCGGGCACGGCTACTACTGTGCAGAATGACATTCCTGTACAGACTGAATGTTTCTATTGTAATTTAAGATGAAGCAACTTAAAAACAAACCATCTCATTTTGTGTTGTCTTTTTTGTCACCCGTGCACCACAAAGAAAAGCACCAAATACAAAGTGCTCTGCACTGAAGGTTATTATTTACAGAACAAAGAGGCTCTGCAAATATTTGCACACGTTGTTCTCATCTAATCCTCTAGAAACAGTGAGTAGGCCAAGTAATCTCTTGTTGATATGCAAGCAATGGATAAGAACACAAGGGATATTGGAACAGTGGGTCTGAATCATATTGATTTGAAAATAAGCAAAGAAAACAAGCAAGAAAACCCTGAAATATCAGATTCAGGATAGCTTTTTGATGTTTGAAGTGAAAATGTCAACACTTGTTGTCCTTAGTTTGAATCTCTGGTTTATTGCACTTATTGTAAGTCGCTTTGGATAAAAGAGTCAGCTGCTATGTAATAATGTAATGGTTTTATTCCCAAGTACGTTTACACATACAAGGAATTTACTTGGTGAATACAAAGACACAGAAAGAAATGAAAGGAAGCAAATATTACAAAATATTTATTTAAAAAACTATTGTAACAAATAAATAAAGACAATATTTACACAACATATAAATATATTCAATGAAGAGAGCTGTCCAGATTTAGAATATCGTTTAATCATGGAATATTTTTTAGCCCTACGATGATCACAGCATAATTTAGCAAGAGTCATTTATCGATTTCCTCTCTGTTTACGTTTTCAGCGAAGGGCAATGTGTTCTTCTGATTGGCTGCCACAAAAAGATCCAAATGGTAACTAATAGCTCATTGGTTCGTGGGTACAAAGGGGCGGGGCTTCTTGTTGCTACATCACCACCTTTTTTCGTTTATCTTCAGCAGCTGCTGCACTCGGGAAGTCCCTGACAGCCAGCAGGGAGCTTTCTCACAGAGAAAAACCGAGAGATAAATGAAGAATTTTAAGAACTTTTCGCTGGCTCGTGCACATTTAAAATCCTGTAAGGGTTGTTTTTAGCTTTTAAAATAACCGAGTGCTAGCTCATTTTGCATGCTAGCTCCTCTTTGTGTGGCTAGTAGCTAGCTGAGGGATGTGTTGTCGTTGTTGTTGTTGTTGTTGTTCTCTGGGAGAGGAGACACGTCAGATGTGCATGGAGAACCGCCTTCTAATCTGCTGCTGACATTATCCGGGAGAAGTACCCGCTGTGTAACGCTGGTAAACACCGAGAGAGAGGAGAGTTTTTGTTGGAAGGAGATGGGAAACTGTCTGAAATCTCCCACCTCGGATGATATTTCTCTGCTCCATGAATCCAGCTACGGAGACCCCGACCAGGAGCCACCGCCCCCCTATGAGGTAATTTCGAAACAGCCATAACATGACGAGTGTTTTAGTGTCTAAGGATTACAAAAATAATAATTATAGGGTGAGATTCAAAGGCTTTATTGTCAGTGTTGTTTATGGACTAAGTAAATTGACTCGTGATACAAAGGCTTTATTGTGTAATGCACAGTAGATTCATTGTTCAAGATTCAAGGCTTTTATTGTAATTTGTACACAGCTACAGATTAGTTATGATAATGAAGATCTTAGTTCACGGGCTCCTCCAACAGTGCAACACAATACAACAGATATTAGCGCAATAGAATAAAATAGAAATTGTGCAGAATAGTCTACAAGTAATTGGAATATATATAAGTTACAACCAGATGAATGTTATGGATGTTCTTTCAAAAGTGCAGGTGTTTAACAGTCTTATGGCCTGATATCCGTAGATATGGTAATGGGAATCTTAAATCCTAGGATAAATCCAACAACATAAATATATATAAGACATTAAACATAAAAAAATAGTGCAAGAAAAAACAGAATGACATGAAAAAAGACATAATGGTCCAAGTAGGTTGCAGGGCTAAGACAAATGTATTCATGACCGAGACAAAAATTGAAATAGAATAAATACTGTATGCTTTAATACTAAATAAATAAAAATGTTATGTGTGGCAGACTTGGCCCTGTGTGCATATATAATTAAATCTTTATTGCCCCTAAGGGAATTTGCTTTGCACAAAGAGGACAAAAGAGTATCAGCAACAACATCATAAACCAACTATGATTAGCCTAATATATACATTATTTGGGAATTAAATAAAGGACATCAGTTGCAAATGTATAAGGTTCAGACAAATGACCCCAAAGTGATCGGAGCTTGTTGAGCAGCTGTAGAAAATGTCTGATCTGACCCGTCACTGCCATAATACTAATCCGCTTTAATATATCCGAAGGTCCATTCAACGCGTACCCCTTCCCTGAGTACTTAGTGTGATTTACACAATATCAACACTTTCAATAGTCTTCATTCTCACAAACTGAACCGTGTATTTATTGTTCATTTATTATTCCGATTGAATGGAGAGGAACTAAGCAACACTAATGTCTATTATGGCTTTTACTGTGCAAACAAACCCAGCTCTCCCTTTAAACCTAGGAGTTTGTAGTAACTATAACCCTTTTCTCAGCTGTTTCTCTCGCGGATCCCCTGCTCTGGTTGTCTGGTGTCCGTACTTCCTGTATTTGATCATTTGCATACAGACCAGGCCATGCTGTGGCTGTACATGTCATGTATGGTGTTACACTTCTCTTGTTTATATACTTCTATGTTGGTAGGCGTTATGCAAGGCCTTGGCACTGAGGTTCCCTGTTATTAGGTCAAGCCAAGCCTTATCTGTAGATTTAAGATAAGTGGTTTTTTCAGCATGGGAAACCAAAGGTGGTCTCAGGTCAGGAGAGCCTATTATTGTAGAAATCGTACTTAATTATATAAGTTTTACCAACAGAGAGGAACACATAAAGGGGACAATATGACCAACTACTGAGACAGTCTAAGTGTGGTATCATTCAAAGAGAAAATACATGTTTGATTCTCTATTTATATAATAGATATGAGCTGAAGATTTCAGATGGATGTCAAACACAGATACTATAACTGGCTGACTGGTGTTCGGCAACGATGGATATATCTTTAAAGAGTTCCTATTATGCTTTTCTTTTTAGGTTTCCCTTTCCTGTACTGTGTTATATAGGTTTTAGTGCATGTAAATGATCTGCAGAGACTCAAACCGGGAGTTTCCCCTGCCTGAGACGCCTCCATCGGACTCCTTTGTTTATATCAGGAACATAGTGACATCACTGTGTAACACTTGAGCTTCTCTGTTTGTTTGTTTTCAACATCAAAGCAAGTAACCTTGTCACAATAGATGCACAAAATACAAATATGAATATGAAAATGAGCAGAATAGGGCTGCTTCATTCTTTTTGTTTATTTAAGTTGGACTTAAAAAGCTGAAATCACATCGACAGGAGGACACAGAAAACCAAATTATAGTTTCTAATAACTTTGTTTTGATATAAGTTAATTGTTTCACATATGTTATGGTGCACATGGTAATTGAATACCAGTATGCCATTGGAGCTCTAAAAGACAATTAAGTGGTGACGTTTTCATAATTAAAATATTTTTCAAAATTCTTTAACTACACTTCTGACCATCTGGACGAATAAATATGAGTTAAACCTGAGTGTTTGCTTTGACAAAAGAGCAACAAACCTAGGTCAGTGCATGCTAAGCAAATACTTCCTGGTCTGTCCAAGTTATCAATCATTTCTGTTGTCATGTATCATCGGTGGAATGACGCATCACAGTCAGCCACAGATGATATGAAAGCAGGGAGTCGTTGTTTGTCATGTCTGGCACACAGCGGGGTGTAATTAGACCAAAGCTCTGGTATCATAGAGGGGTGATGGTGTAACAAACATTGCTCGGTTCCTTTGGAAGAGCTTTCCCTGAGAAAGGCTGAGAAAACCCGTGTGAGTTTCACAAGAGGGTTAACTGACTAGTTAAAAGCTACTTATAAAGAGCTCTTTCAGCCGGCCAGCTCCTTCTCCCTGGTGACCGCAGTAATCAGCACCTTCACCATATGAACCCAGGCTGAGGAAACACATTTCCTCTGTGCTTGCACTTCAGATTAACCCACTTTGAGAAAGGGGGCTAAAGGCTCCACTATACTCGACTTGAAGTTGTGGACTAGGGCTTCACGATTTGGGGAAATTACATCACATGTTACTTGTTAGACGCTTTTACCCAAACTTACATACTCATTACTGTGGACAATCCCCACAGGAGCAATTTGGGGTGAACGACATGCTGACTGCAGTGGGGTTTGAACCTCCTGACCCCAACAACGACGCACAACCCACTTCGCCACACGCCTCCATTAGAAATAAGAAATAACGCGATTTTTCTGACAGATATTGCGATTCGATTTGCGACATTTCTTTTTAAGCGACCCAACGGAAGTTTATTGTAAAATGCGGCTAAATCTCCGGCTAGGAAGGTTGCATCAACGTGCTCCCGTCTCTAGCACCCCCGCAGCCCGAGCTACGAGTGAAAGAACTAAACTTACATGAAACTTCCGTTGGGTTGCTTTAAAGTCAAGCTTCAGTTTAAGATTACTAACCTGACTCAGATGCTTTGTTTCACCAAACCATCTAGGAAAGCTCCATTGGAAGCCATTTGGAAAAGTATTTCAAAAATACTTGGCAGGTGATTGGATCAATCTGTCTATCACCTACTATCATGGGCCACTTCTGATTGGTTAACAATGACTGGTACATGTGTATCACAGCACTTCAGATCGGTGTGGATGACTGACACACAAGAAGAACAAAAATAGTAAAACACATATGGATATATATTTTCTACACATATTATACACACATATCATATGTACTTGGGGTCATTTTTGTATTAGAACATTTACACAAACACGAATGGAGATACGGGCGTTGAGAGGTGCTGACCGGGACGAACTGACCTCCACATCTGATAAGTTCATTAGTTGTTCACGGACGGTGTCAGTGTTGACTTCCAGTTTCACGTCACATAACGAAAGTGGAGTCTGAGTCACTCTGCAGTCTGAGAGACACCTGGTTCAGCACTGAGGGTTCACACACACCTCCAGAGGCTTTAACCCTTTTTAATAACACAAACTAACTACAATATTTTCAGGAAAAACTGAAAATTAGGACTGTTTTTCATGTACAGTATTCTTGTGAAAACAAGATTAATTATATGGTAGCTATAAAACAAAAAAAGGTAGGCCGTATTTGTGTACTAACACAATTTGGTATGGATTGGGAGTACATGGGTCAAATGACACAGAAGTTATTGAAAGAAATAAGACTTTTTTTTGTTTTTTTTAATTACATACAAAATAGAAGGTGGACTAAAAATCCACGAAAGTAATTGGGTCAAATTACATAAAAGCTTTTGAAAGAGACACAATAATATTTGTAATTTCCTGGGACATTAGTAATAAAAATGTTGTGCCACATAAGATCTATTTATCATAATGCTTAATATAATATTCACTCCTAAAGGCAAGTTAGCACAAAGGAAACTAATATTGTGGCGGTTAATGCAAACGGTAATTTGTTGATGGTCCCTAAATGTACGCTATGGTTCAGTGCAAGGACCCGGATGTGAGCCAATCGTCATCTGAATCATAACTAACAACATATTGAATATATTTCCCAATTTTCCTCATTTAGTTACATTGTGAATATTCCCTTTAGATGTGTGATATATCTGAGTAAAATACCCAAATTGTTTTACATGGAATTAGCTTCGTTGCTAACACAGAACTAGCATAACGGAAATTTGAAAATAACGTTAGCTTACCGGGCAGAGAAGTGCAGCTAATGCTGATGAAAACATGCTGTTGTTGTCATGGCTTCTGTGGGGAGAATGTGTTACTTTCATCGGATAACTGGTCAACTTATATAACTTTTTTGCCAAAGTGTCTGCTATTTCTCACCTTCTGTCAATCTGAACGTTGATAGAGCAGCAGGTGCTGCGAGATGAACGTTACTACTCAGAGAAGGAACTCTCGCGAGACTCCCCTCAAACTATACTGCAAAACTTCCTGTTAAGGTTAAATCAATAGTGCAATTATTTATAAGTGCAGCATAACTTGCTTTAAATTGAGTAAACATATATATTAAAATAAACATAAAAAGCGCTTAGAAAAACAAACAAAAGTTACAACATTACAATAGAATATAACACACACAAAAAATAAGTTTAATAAAAGTGAATAACGTTAAAATCAATAAATACTGAAGCAGAACCGTCTCAAAAGATCAGGATGCAAATATATATGTAAGTTTCAAGTGTGAGTCGAATATTAAAATGTAACAAACGGAGGCTGAAATGGTCAAATGTATTAGTTGCACTGCCAAGGAAGTCAGATAAAAATGTACTAAAATTGGTTGTCATTTAGTGTTTGAGAAGGGATGTTCTTAAACACACAGCGCAATTTATTAGAAATATGTTCAAGCCATAGTATAGTTAATACAAATAAATACCAACAGAACATTAAAAAACATGTATTTGTGGGATTTTCTTTTTATTTGCCCATAATGTCAGTTTTAATTGAAGTTGAATTTGCTAGCTGGTACTGCCAATAAAAGGCAACCACTGTATATCACATGTAGCACCAACATAAGTGCTTTAATTTAGGAAAAAACAGACCAAAAACAAGTTGGTAAAGAAAACACATCGTAGAATCACTTGTTAAACTCCTGAGAAAAAACATATGTAATCAAATGCAGCCTACAATAATAACCGACATTCACACAAAGCGTGACAAATGGGGACTTATCATGGAAGCTTGAAATGTGTGTTGCTATGCCTGCACGACTTAAACTGTTGTTGCTTTGTTTTGTGTTTGTTTGTTTTCGCTTTGAAGTCAGCATTAACCAAGCAGGAAAATAACAGGTCTGAAAAACAAATCCGTTCTTGAGACAGCAGCAGGCGGGCGGAGCAGGCTGCCGGACAGGTTTGTTGAGCCTCAGGCGACGAGGATCCATGGAGCGGCTGCATTCTGCTCCCTCTCTCTCCCAGCTCAGGGTGTTACCTCCACATTAACATAAAGTAATAATAGACTATTTGAATTTGTATAATCCTGACTCAAAACAGTACAGTCAAGTGAGGTGGTCTCCATCAATCTGAGTCATATAAGAAAAAATAGTTTTCTTTGCTCTGAAGTCATTTTATTATCTATACAGACAATCTTTCCCATTGTGAAATAACCTAGGAAACATACTTATGTTAAGCCAAACATGCTCTATACTGTATAAACAAGGGCTTTAACATGCACGTAACGCATCCTTATACACCGTTATCCTATGAAAAGTTATGTCTACTTTTTACGTCATACACCAGATGACAATTTCACTCTGTTAATGCATGAATCTTATCGAAATAAAAGTTTGTCTCTTCGAAAAAACGACTCGTTTAGTTTGAATACACGATTGTTGTCTGATTGTCTGAAATCTGGTTTGAAATATGACATGTTTCTATTTGGTGCATTTCTCTCCAGATAAAGCTATGGGAACAGTGTAAAATAAAAGCCTGAACACAGTAGCATGCAACATTACCCGTTTAAAAACAACAACCATAATCCAAATAAACATTAATTAAAATGCAGTTTAGTTGTTTGGGAACGTACATTTGCAAGAAATAGGATTGCACTGCTAAATCAAATCCAGGTTAAAGGTGAGTTTAAAACATGACAGCATGTCCAGTGCTGTGTTGGGAAATACAGATACATGATATGCAATGGTATTTTTTTTTGCCATCATCCATTATTCACCTGGTTTAGTTCGGAAAAAGAGTGGAAGGGTGGAAAAATCTGATGAATATGTCATCCGTCAGCTTTTCCGTGTAATCTACAGACGCCAAATTACTCCTTTTCAGCCCCACCCCATTGTGACACAGCCAAGTAACTGCGCGCTGTTGCAAAACACACACACACACACACACACACACACACACACACACACACACACACACACACACACACACACACACACACACACACACACACACACACACACACAGCCTCAGGTGTACTGCAGTTAGAGCGAAGGATGGGAAAGAGCTCAACCATGGGGTGAACTCGCA
>NW_011341221.1:0-1133 GCF_000735185.1 Notothenia coriiceps
ATGAGAACAAGGGTTACTAATAATAACCCAAACACATCAGAACTAGGGTTACTAATAATAACCCAAACGCATCAGAACAAGGGTTACTAATAATAACCCAAACACCTGAGAACTAGGGTTACTAATAATAACCCAAACACATGAGAACAAGGGTTACTAATAATAACCCAAACGCATCAGAACAAGGGTTACTAATAATAACCCAAACACATCAGAACAAGGGTTACTAATAATAACCCAAACACATCAGAACAAGGGTTACTAATAATAACCCAAACGCATCAGAACAAGGGTTACTAATAATAACCCAAACACATCAGAACAAGGGTTACTAATAATAACCCAAACGCATCAGAACAAGGGTTACTAATAATAACCCAAACACATCAGAACTAGGGTTACTAATAATAACCCAAACACATGAGAACAAGGGTTACTAAATTTTTAGATTAAATATTTTTATTATTTATAATTTTTTAATTATTCTTCTAAATCATTTTTACATTTAATTTGTTTAAATATTTTATTTATTATGTATATATATTTTATTATTCTAAAATGAAGTAACAGATAAAAAACTCGATGTCCCTCTCTGGAAACATTTCTGGACCTCACCAAGGTTTTATGTTTTGATTTTACGTTCACACTGCGAGCAGCTAAATCTACTCTAAGTTAGTTTCCTTTCAAAACATATACATTTAAACGATTTTCAAAGTGAATCTGAGTCATGTGAATACCTCGCAGAGTTTCAGTCTTCAGCACCACAGTCATATTCTCTTATTCCCATTGGTTTGTGAAGATTATTTTAAGCTCAGCTCCCGAGTTTTGTATGTATTTTATTTAAAGAATGTTCTATATGTTTCTTAGATAGCTCTTTTTTCTCATCGAATTGTGAAGTACCTTGAGATGACGTTTTTAAAGTGTGCTACTCAAATAAAATGTATTATTACTATCAGAGATGGCAAAAGTACACTCCTCCTATACTCAAGTAGAAGTACAGATACTCCTGTTTAAAAATACTCTGGTGAAAGTAGAAGTACTGACTAATAACCCAAACACATCAGAACAGGGTTACTAATAATAACTAATAACCCAAACACATCAGAACTAGGGTTACTAATAATAACCCAAAC
>NW_011341221.1:1598-4780 GCF_000735185.1 Notothenia coriiceps
AGTACGTTAATTCATAAGAGGTTATTCTAACTTATTCTATATGTTTCATATTGTTTGTATGTATGCACTTAGATACTCAACGTGCATGTTATTTATTACATTTTTTGGGCACTGGTTTCAGACAGAGGGTGAATACCAGAGATGGCAAAAGTACACACTTTACTCAAGTAGAAGTACAGATACTCCTGTTTAAAAATACTCTGGTGAAAGTAGAAGTACTGACTAAACTTCTTTACTCAAGTCAAAGTAAAGAGGCTTTAAAATGTACTTCAGTAAAAAGTACCCATAACTAGCAGCTGTTTTAAAGAGTACCTGACCTCCCTTTATATTAATAGAACAATAATGTCATTGTTAGCTAATGAATGTTTCCATGGTGACCAACGGCAACATGACAACGTTTCATTGGTCCCTCTTCTTTAGAGAAGACCAGGAAATGATGGATACACGGATCGTGTTCAAATCAATAGGCACGCAATGACTCTAAATAATAATGATCACGCCACCAAACACACATTCAGACTAAAGGAACCAGCCTGTTTGGGAAATGAGAGAAGTAGAAAGTACAGGTATTTGTGTTCAACATGTAAGAAGTAGAAAGTACAGGTATTTGTGTTCAACATGTAAGAAGTAGAAAGTACAGGTATTTGTGTTCAACATGTAAGAAGTAGAAAGTACAGGTATTTGTGTTCAACATGTAAGAAGTAGAAAGTACAGGTATTTGGGTTCAACATGTAAGAAGTCAATGTAAACATTTGTCAGAGAAATAAGTAGTGGAGTAAAGTACTGATACCAGAAAAATGTATTTAAGTACAGTAAGGAAATATTTGTACTCCACTACTTCCCACCTCCGGTTATTATTATTAGAAGTTTGCTGATGATGTTTATCTCCCTGCAGGAGGAAGAACTGGGGGAGATCTGCTTCTCTCTGCGTTATGTTCCCTCCGCGGCCAAACTGACCGTCGTGATCCTGGAGGCCAAAAACCTGAAGAGCATGGACGTGGGGGGGAGCTCAGGTCAGACGGGACACCAATCATCCTCTGATCGGGGATCAATTACCAATCAATATTTTAATAATTGAGGAAATAATCAGTTTTTAATTTTTAATATCACTCTTCAAATGATACAACTGGTGCCATTACAGGTGAACAATAAATAAATTACAGAGCTGGGGAGACGATAATAATCCCAGAGTCTCCTTACATTTTTCAAGAAAATTTGATATAACAACGTATTAATGACATTGTACGAAAACATATTTTAAAGAATTGGAGTTTGTAATAATCTTCTTTCGTGTAACGTCAGAGGTCCAACTCGGGGTCGTGTAGCCATGCCCGCATCTCTGGTCCTAAGTCGAAGAGGCTGGCTTCCGAGGGTGGTCACCGCACTCGCATGCAGCACTGACTGCCAGGCTCCACTTCTTCATCGATGTTTTGAAGCGACCGACCCCAGTTCGTAGACGGTTTAGTGTGGTCCACAGCCTGGCTGTGAGTGTGTGTGCTCAGGCTGAGTTCCGCGGTGTCTCGGTGTCTCGGTGTCTCGCTGTCTCGCTGTCTCGCTGACCCCACGCAGCAACCAGGAAACGACACCAGTAACCCAGCTCACACTGTCCGCTCCTCACAGCAGCGAGCCCTGCAACGTCCCGCCAACACGGCACCCAGACCCCACGCCGCATTCTCATCTGTTTGTCATTACTGGTGTCATTTTCTGGTTGCCAACGCCATTGTAACACATAATCGCTGATGTTCCGCTGTAACGGTGGTGGACTCATCAGAACTTAGTGGGCTAGCTGCCATCAAAACAAAAACAAAACATCACAACATAAGATGTATTGCTTATGTTGTGATGTTTTGTTTTTGTTTTGATGGCACCCTTGAAAGGGAGAAGCATTTATCTCATTGTACATGTATAATGACATTAAACTATTCTATTCTAGCTGACCAATCAGAGCACAGTGGGCTCATAGGGAGGGGGGGGGGCAGGAGCTCCAACAAGCCGTTTAAGACAGACAGTGAATACACACACTATACAGAGATGCTGTATGAGAAACCAATGTGAGTTTGGAAAATTGAACAATGTAAATCTATTCTAGTAGACCTCAACAATGGAATTATGATCAGTAGAAATGGCCATGACATGGGACCTTTAATAATATATACATTTTAAAAGTTTAAAAAAAGATTAATACATTTCTATTTTACTGAAAAAAATATGCTACAATGTATACAAACACTTTTATATGTATAATTATATGTTGAACTATTAGTTTTCCATCAGTATCAGTTCATGTTATTTTGTATACTATTCTTTTGTTTGTAGCATTTTGCATATTTTTTAGGTATATAAAAAAGCGCAATGGGTTTAATGCCTATTCCTGCACTGTGTATAATTTGTTATCCGTTGTGTCTGTGTCAAGAGCTAAGTCTAGATATTGTTGTAAAATATTGTTAAAGTGATAACAATAACAATCAAGTGCTTAAATTGATACCCTTTATTTTATGTAGTTCCTTCTTTACCCATGATGTGAATGATCGACTTGGCACTGGGTTATTCTAATATACTTTATTAAAGGTGGGGTAGGTAATTTTGGAGAAACCAGCTCGAGTGTGCTAGAATTTGAAAATACACAGCCGGGAGAAATCTGCCACTTCCTTACAGAGCCCCTCCTCCAACACACACCAGGGTATATGCAGAAATCCTGGGGTCAAATTTAATACCTTTTAAGACCTTTTTTAAGACCCTTTCCATACATTTTAAGACCTCATCGCAACTTTGAGTTCTAACCGGTTACATTGGCGACACACTTTACCTCACATTTACTATATTGATTGTAAGATAGCACAACTAAACAGAGTGCAGACAGACTACTGAAGCCTCCTTTCCACATGAACTTCAACCTCTGACCTGTGAAGGTCAGGTTTAATGCAGTATGCTGCTTTGTTGCTTCTGTGTGCTCTTTCATTCCAGTAAAACTCCTCAGAAACCATTAGAAACCAGTATTTGACCAATAAACGAAACAATTGACAAAACTTTGAACTATGAATTATATTAAACTTTGGTGAGCTTCAGCGGGGTAATGCCATAGGAGCTCCCTCACAAATATCCAGGGATTAAATTGCGCTGGGGCTGTCCGGGGTTAAGCCCTGGCACATAGGACGATGCTATGACGTCATCACCCTCACACA
>NW_011341222.1:0-2004 GCF_000735185.1 Notothenia coriiceps
AATCCATATTCATGAAGGGGGGGGTCTAACTATACAGAGAATATGTTTTTTTTAACCACGATGTAAACATGTTTATTTCTGCTGTAAAGTTGGGTATTTTAACATGGGGTCTATGGAAAGTGCTCCCTTCTGCAGACTGCTCCTACTGGCCACTAGATGAACTCCAGTGTGTGGCACTTCCGTATTGGCGTCCCGGCTGTTCCCCAGAGTTTGCCGCTTGGTTGTGACATTAGGGTCATGCAGAGTGAGATCCCCTTTAAGAGAGGGGTGTGGCACTTGCATGTGTGTGTGGGTATGGTAGAGTGAGAGTGAGCGAGCGGTAGGCCTATATATGTTTTCTGGAAACGAACCGAGGCAGCGGGAAAAAGCATAGTTCTGTGATGTATCTTGTGAAACGGAAGAACTAAATAAATACAACGACCTCCCAAGACGAGCTCGCCTCACTCCAGTGATTTCATAAAGTGGGTTATTGAATCCAAAGCGTGTTGCTTCTGCCCTGGGAGACGACCACGGCCTGGGAGCCGACAGCAAAGCTCAACACTACCTTAGTTCTCCCACCCTACTTCGCTCCATTCACTGGTTACAAATGGCAGTCCAATCCACTTCAAGACTCCCATGCTGTGAGTGGATCTTCCTAATGCCCGACATGGTTAAACCTTACACTCCAGCACACGCACTCGCTCAAAATAGTGCAACAAGCTCCCCATGGTTATCATCTTCCGTCTCAGACTAAAAACTCTGTTTGCACTGCACCTTAGCCAACCTTTGGTTTGGCTTATTGGAAGTAAATATACCTGCAGGTATTTTGCTGCTGTAAGTTTGTTTCTTCATGGGTGATTGCAATTATTGTAAGTCTCTTGAGATAAGGCATCTAAACGTAATATAATGTTATGCATTATAATGTAAGAGTTGTGATTTTGTTAACCGGATACATAGGGACAGTCCTGCTTTACAACAGCACTGACCTGATGAGTCAATGAAATACTTAAAGAAACCTCTTTTATCTTTTTTCACAATAAATGTAAGGTTAACTGTAGAAATAATATTCTCTCTTCTTTGATATTTATTTTGGTTTCCACCAACTCACCAGAACACAATCTGACTCTTCAGCTGCTAAATGTTTCACTATGTTCACCAACTCTTTTTATTTGTGGAAATAACTTACAGTAATGAAAATGAGATCAACACTGTTCAGAATAACAGAGTTTGGTACCTCATGGAAAACATAAGCTCACAGCACAAAGAGAAACTTGGCTGTGAACAGAAAAGTTAGCAAAAGGAAACCTTCCAACATCATCTTATGGGCGTAGGAAGCATCCTGAAAGTGGGGGGGACATTTTTAACTGGGGGTGTGGGGTTCCCCCCCACGAAAAAAAAAATAGATTTCCTGTATTCTGGTGCATTTTAACAGGTGGTTTGATACTTTTATGTGGCTATACTAGCATGAGTAAAATATGGGTACATTTTGTAATTTCATCCAGTAGTAAAGAAAGGAAACATATTTGATTATTAATTCAGAGCCGTCTTTGAATTAATAAAAAGCAGTTTAAATGCCCATTTTTTTTTTACATTTATATACAACAATAAATATTTGTGAGTGCATTGAGAGATATTGTTGTGGAGAGTCATTTATATATAAATCGCAAAATACATTTGTGAATCCTTCTGTGAGCATTTATTAATATTGAGACTGATCTCACTCCATACGGATGTTAAGTTCACCTAGGAATGATATCATTGACTTAAAGGTTCAAATAAATGTTGCTCTTCTGTCTATATTAGTCACATGATGCCCCTTGACTGAACTGTTTCCTGTTCAATATGCCAACTGATTTCCTTAAAATTCCGGGATGAGAGTCCACATCACAATGGACTCTAAACTGACATTTCCCTTTCATCACTCACCCCAGCAATGGACCTCTCTCCACTGTCCCTGTGTTCTGCCTCCGACTCACTCTCAAGCGCCTAGATGTCAAGAGAGGTGGTGAAGTGATCATTATTTAT
>NW_011341223.1:0-1588 GCF_000735185.1 Notothenia coriiceps
AATGTGCCGAAACTAATGCAAATGAAGAAACATCCTTACCAGCTTTGAGTTTCAAGAAAAGCACTCTATAAATAAAATGCATTATTATTATTAACACATACGCAGAGTTTCTAAAAAGCGCTGCATAAATGAAACGCTGCAATTAAAAAAAAACAGTTGGGGTGTTTCTCAATGTCGAGTACACATGCTGCAGAGCCACTATTTCAAGCATGCTACGTCATCGAGTGCCGCCGAAGTACTGTTCCAATGTCCAGCATACTTGGAAATCTACCGAGGCCGGCGTACTCCGTTTGGAGAAATATCGAGGCTGCACATGTGTGGACTCCGCGGTCTTAAAATCCCCACAATGCTTTGCGCACGGACCAATTTCCCCAAATCTGTGGTGTAAAATGTAAGGCGGGGCCTCTCATATGACGCACACCTGCACACTTGCTCGCCTGTCGCCAGGAAGGATTCTTGCCTCGCGTTCTGAACCAAGTGACTCGGAAGACATGTGCTACCAAGCAAGCATCCTCGACATTGAGAAACAACCAGGGAGTAGGACCAGACAAGACACAAGGAGGAAAACATTTCAAAATAAAAGGTGGAAAATGAAAACATAAATCCAAAACCATGACAATTATAATTGAACAGAGAACCATGTGCCTATTCTGTTTTAATGTCTCAATAACTATTGATTGTTAGGAGCTATACATCACTTCACTATGGATATTTGAAAATCAAGCTTTAGTTCTCTTAGAGCTATTAAAAAGAACAAAACAATTTAAGCTTACGGCAGGATGAAGAACAACAAATCCCTCTCGGAGCTTCCAGGGATCGTATCGTCTATCTGGTGCTGGTTGTTTTGATGTTCCCCACGAGCAACTCTGGCTCCACGCCAAGTACATTTGACAGGGACACAGAAAAGCCTCTTTTCGTGAAACCTCAATCACTCGTGGATTCGTCAAAGAAACTTTTTTTTCTCCACGACACATTTTCCTCTCGCTTCAACTTTCCCTGACAGAGGAGATGGGTAAATGTAATCCCTTTTCTGATGGGCGAACAAGCTAATCTGCTCTCTCTCTCCATTGTGGGTTGACTCGGCGATGGCGGGGAGGCAGGTGATAAAAGAAAAAGTACAGAAAAAATAGGTTTATTTGACTTTTTCTCCACTTCACTGTCCCCTGCTCTCCTTCTCTGGGGAGGCTGCATGACTATCGCTGCTGGTGGATTATCCTGACGTCTCCTATTCTCCATCCCCCAGAATGCAATCTCCTTTCTCTCCCTCTCTGTGCCTCCTCGTGCCGGGTCGGCATTGATCCACATGCTGCGGGAAGTTTCTGTGTTTGTTAAGATGTAGTCCGTTTTGTTTTGACGCCTTATCTTTCACAGGAGTGAAGTGAAGGGGAACGCGACCTTGCCAATACGATGCCAGGCTGCCGGGCTGCCGGGCTGTGGGTGGTAGATAGAAACGCTGTCAACACAAACACATAGCTCGCTGTTTTTTTATTTGATGATACGGTCTGTTTTTCAAAGTAGAGAGAAACGGTACAAAAAGCTCCACCTCCAGACACAAAGGGGCCTCTTGGGTGGGGATGACTTATTTGGG
>NW_011341223.1:1849-2059 GCF_000735185.1 Notothenia coriiceps
TATACAATTGTTATTTTCACCCTCTGTCTGAAACCAGAGCCCAGTCTGCTCTGATTGGTTAGCTGGCTGGCTCTGTTGTGATTGGTCAACCGCTTAAAGATGTCCCGCCCCTTAGCTTTTCAAGGTCAATGTGTTAGAATGCTAGCCAAGAGAAGCGTGTGTGTTGCGTATTGAGACCAATTACATGCACAAAAACCTATATAACACATT
>NW_011341224.1:0-1578 GCF_000735185.1 Notothenia coriiceps
AAACAGCTCACAAAAACGAGCAAGGCAGTTTCCTTTTGAGAGCCAGCGGACATCAGTGTGGAGAAGAAGACGCTCAAAGGTCTCATCATTTTCCTGACACAGCTGTCGGAACAGTCTGTTATTCAGGGCGTGGGCTTTTATTTTGTTTATTGCCTTTACTGCAACATTGAGAGACTCGTGGAGAGGTGGACTTTTAGATTTGGCCACAAGGTTGGCACATCTATCCATCCATCCATCCATCCATCCATCTATCTATCCATCTATCTATTTATATATATATATATAAATATGTATATATAAATCTAAAAGACCAGCTTTATGTAACATTACATTTCATATAGCAGTCACTGTTAGCCAATCAGAGGCTCTGTAGACAGGTCATGCCAAGTCACGCTATCACTTTGTTTTGTTGCAGAACGTTTTGGGGGCAATGGGACTCATGGCAATTCATTTGGAGAATAAAGGACCGTCACACAAACTGGTTTTCGGTCCATTGGGACATTTATCTGGAGTCTAAGGCCTTTCAAACTATGGCATGGCACCATAAGCATTCTGTTTTAAGTGTTCTACCATGTAATGCATATTGAATGATATTTATTATCCAATTGCACAATGATATCAGTGTGTATGTGCACCTGATGTAATCAGTTCCAAGTATGTAATTTCCCTGTCAGCCACATAATAGCAGCATTTGACACAGGCCTGTTTTATGATTTAAGAAAATAAAAACATTGCACTAATATGACGTGTGTTCCTGCAGTCTTCACATTCTTCAAAACAAATGCAAGTTGTAGCGTATCCTGTCAAAAGAGTTCGGTTTTGCAACGGCAGTTAAAATCCTCCGTTTTGCCTCCCACGTACCTGTTGTGTGGAGTTTAGGACTTGTTGATAATCAGGAGCCAAACCGCAGATAGATAACTGTGAAGGCATGCCAACGAGCCACTGAATCAACCTCTGGCACTCAGTGTTCACGTTTAACCGTGTTTGTCTTCATCTCAGTACAAATCCCTCTGATTGTCAAGGTTGATAAATGCTAAGCCGTAGAAATGGACTGCAGAGCATTCGAAAGTGTTGTTTTTGGCCGCGGCAGATCCAGTTTTCTGGCATGATAGTGGTTTCTGTGATAGTGGAATTTCCAAGTGGCCCGCTTTGGAAAACAAGCTGACAATTGAATTAGATTGTGTCAACAAATGTGCAGACAGCGTTAGGAAATGATTCCCAACATAACAAAGGTCTTGCTTAGCTGCCTGGAACTGGCTGTATTGTCAGAATCAGAATCAGAAGCAGAGGACTCTTTAAAGTATAGACACTACATACTGATATACACCTGAACATCAGCAGGAGAGGACTCTTTAAAGTAGAGACACTACATACTGATATACACCTGAACATCAGCAGGAGAGGACTCTTTAAAGTAGAGACACTACATACTGATATACACCTGAACATCAGCAGGAGAGGACTCTTTAAAGTAGAGACACTACATACTGATATACACCTGAACATCAGCAGGAGAGGACTCTTTAAAGTAGAGACACTACATACTGATATACACCTGAACATCAGCAGGAGAGGACT
>NW_011341225.1:0-2347 GCF_000735185.1 Notothenia coriiceps
CTATATCAGTATGTAGTGTCTCTACTTTAAAGAGTCCTCTCCTGCTGATGTTCAGGTGTATATCAGTATGTAGTGTCTCTACTTTAAAGAGTCCTCTCCTGCTGATGTTCAGGTGTATATCAGTATGTAGTGTCTCTACTTTAAAGAGTCCTCTCCTGCTGATGTTCAGGTGTATATCAGTATGTAGTCCTTTAAGTCCTCTCCTGCTGATGTTCAGGTGTATATCAGTATGTAGTGTCTCTACTTTAAAGAGTCCTCTCCTGCTGATGTTCAGGTGTATATCAGTATGTAGTGTCTCTACTACATGTCTCCATGCTTTAATGTTCAAAAAGCTCTTCAGTTTTCTCATACTGTCTGTGCTGCAGCACCTCTTTTCACCCTCTGTCTGAAACCAGAGCCCAGTCTGCTCTGATTGGTTTATTGGCAGGCTCTGTTGTGATTGGTCAACTGCTTAGAGATGTCCCGCCCCTTAGCCTATCATATACTATGTGTTGGAGCGCTAGCCAATAGAAGGAGTGTATCTTAGCAATTCACTATGTTCCAGAAGTCCAATCCAGCAGTAGCAAATTAACCAACTAACTAACTAGTGACTTCCTGATACCAATTACCATTAGCTGGAACAGTTAGCCGCTAAGAGCTAGATTAACCAATAGAAAAAGGAGAATATTAATGTTGTGCAATTCCTTCAACATCCAGCACACTTCCTGGGGGCTTGGTTCCACCCGATTATTTCAAAACTTTAATTCATAAAAAAATACAAAGTGTAAAAAGATTTGGAAAACATTTTGATAATTTTGACTGATATTGCAATATGCGATATTCATGGGTTCTTCATCATTCTTTGAATCATTATCGAAGAATATATTAATGTGATCATGGTGGTATTTTTTAAGAGTGTCTTTGCAAAATAAATATGTTTAAATAAGTAGAAAACGATTTATAGGCCAAGATATCTCTGCAGCTCCACTGAGAAACGTCATTTAAACACATATTTAGCCTCTAACAAATATATTGGTTCCTGCAGTTTGAATAATGATAACATTGAGACATACTGTGCATCACTAATCATAGTTAACTGTGTCAGATTAAGTGTTAGTAATAGTTACAGAGGTAATTAGCTGCATTGTATGAATGACTGTTCGTAGGTACATGAAGAGGCAAAAGCTGCAGACTAACAACATGTCGTCCTCCCTCTCTTCCCTGTATTGATGAAAGCACATGTAGCCATTGATTTGTATTGCATATTCACCAGCTTCCCCCCCCCCCTGAAATCAGCTCTATTGTGGGTTTAAAGTGTCAGGCGGAGACACGGCACGATAAAGAGCGAGCAGCAGGTAATTACCACTCCTCCATCGATAACCATTCTAATAGACTTCCAACCGGCTATTTACATTAGGGAGGAGCTCCTCTTGCCGTATTGACTTTCATAAAATATATGTGTGGTAGGCTACATTAAAATCAATAAAGCCATTTAAAGAGCATTATCATTAAGAGGGCGACTGTGTGTTAAGTGTGTGTGTGAGGAGTTGGTTATCCAGCGCAGTATGATGCCTTAAACCAACATCATTTACTGCATGACTGCACTATCAGTCTGTCTCACACACACTCTCTCTTTGCTATACGTCTCTCTGTAGTTCACTTTCATCTAAGGCCCTACATGTATAACCATCTGCCTGAGAGTGCAAAGGGGAATATAAGATTAAAGAGAGTACGGTCAGAGAGGAAACACCTGTGCAGAATGGAGAGCTGGTGTCAAAGGAAAATAACTTTCCCCCTATTTTAAATTCACAGTTTTCTTTTAACTCTATCCTCAATGTATATTTATATTACACGCTCAGAAAAAGTGTTTAAAAAATAATATATAGAGCAGGGAGAAAGTAAAATTCGCAAATCTTTAAAGAGGCCTTGTTTTGCTTTTTGTGGTTTTCCCTTTCCTTTAGTGTGTTATATTGGTTTTATGTAAATGGTCTGCTAAGGCTAAAATCCCTGTTTTCCCTCCAGAGGGAGTTTCTCTGCATGCCTGAAAAGATACATACTGACATCACTATGTAACACTTGGGCTTCTATTGGCTAGCGCTCCAACACATTGTAGGTGACAGGATTGGGGGCGGGACATCACTAAGCGGTTGACCAATCACAACAGAGCCGGTCAGCTAACCCAGGATTCTCAAATGGGGGTACGCATTGTCTTAAAGTAGAGACACTACATACTGATATACACCTGAACATCAGCAGGAGAGGACTCTTTAAAGTAGAGACACTACATACTGATATACACCTGAACATCAGCAGGAGAGGACTCTTTAAAGTAGAGACACTACATACTGATATACAAGTGTCTCTCCTG
>NW_011341226.1:0-2324 GCF_000735185.1 Notothenia coriiceps
GAAAAACTCTGAATTTCGAGGGAAAAAAGCAGGATTCTAAGATTTTGAGAAAAAGTCTACATTTTTTTGATTTTGAGAAACAATTCAGATTATTTTGAAAAAAAAAAGGCAGATTTTTTTTTTTAAATCATAATTCTTGAGATTTTGATAAAAGTCAGATTTTTTTTTTAAATAAGTCAGAAATTTGAGAAAAAAGTAAAGAATTTGAAAAAAGCTCAAATAAAAATAAATAATCAAAATCTCTAGAAAAAGTCAACATTTTCTGAATTTCAAAATAAAGTCAGTTGTTAGATTTTTGTAAAAAGTCTGAATTCGGCAACTTTAACAATATCTTTTCATTTCAGACAAGATTTATAAAACAACAACAAAAGTACAATGTTATATAAAATAAAAGATAAGGAATTCACACATTTGTGTCAAAAGTCACTTCATAAAAAATATAATAAAAAAAGTCAGATTTTACACCGATTCATCAAAATGAGTGAACTTCAAATTATTATCACTTTATTAAAGTAGAACAAATAGAAAACAGTCACTTCATAATAAAAAAAGTAAATACTTTTTTTTAATTAAAAGGTCAGGATTTTTCACATTAATGTGGAAATAAGAAATATGGATTTTAGTGATTAAGAAATTAGAAACATTTATGTCCTCTATCACTTGATAAAATAATATATAATTTAATAAAAAAGAAGATTTTACTCAAATTACTCAACTACACTTTAGAGTTTTTTTTAAGTATAAGATTTTACTCAGAATATCTTTAACATTGATGTATAAATGGTTACTCCATAAAAAAAAGAGACAGATTTAATCAATAATATAAAATATTTGACAGGTTGAGGTTTAAAGCTGTGACTCACGTTGCTGGCTGCAGCTGGGATGACCTCTGCCTCCTGAAGGTCATGTGTCTGCAGGTCGTGTGTCTGAAGGTCGTGTGTCTGAAGGTCGTGTGTCTGCAGGTCGTGAGTCTGACGGTCATGTGTCTGCAGGTCTGTGATGTCTGAAGGTCGTGTGTCTGAAGGTCGTGAGTCTGAAGGTCGTGAGTCTGAAGGTCGTGAGTCAGCAGGTGTTTCCTCAGCAGGCAGGGTCTGCTGAAGCTGCGGCTGCAGAGCGTGCATTGGTGTGTTTTAGTGTAATTGGTGGCGTGCACCCTCAGGTGCTTGCGGAGGGCGCCGGCTGTGGGGAAGTCCTTCCCGCAGACGGAGCAGCTGCTGCCCTCTCTGTGTTGCCACTGGTGCTCTTTGAGCGACGCCCGGGAAGGGTAGGTCTTGGGGCAGAGCGTGCAGCAGAAAGGCCTCTCTCCGGTGTGCGTGCGCTCGTGCTCCAGGAGGTACCGGCGGCGGAAGAAGCCGTGGCCGCAGGTGGAGCAGCGGTGCGGGCGCTCCCCGCTGTGCTGCATCCGGTGGCGCGCCAGGCAGCCGTACAAGCGGAAGCAGGCGTCGCATTCATCGCAGGAGTACGGCTTCTCCCCGGTGTGAACGCGCTTGTGATGAGCGAGGCTGGTCTTATTGGCGAAACTCCTCCCGCACACGGAGCAGCCGTGCGGTTTCTCCCCGGTGTGCATGGTCATGTGATCCGCCAGCCGAGAGGGCCGGCAGAACATGCGGCTGCATACCAAACATTTGTGCACGAGTTTGGGGGGAGGGCGTCTCTTTTTGGTGGTCTTGGTGTCTGCAGGAAATGACTGACATTAATCACCTGCTGCCCACTCACTCAACATGCATATTGATTATTGGTGTAGCGCTGACCTTCAGCAGGAGGCTCCTCCTCCTCATCATCATCCTCTCCTCGTGGTTCTGCTGTCCCCCCATTCATCTCCTCGTGCTCTGCTCCTGAAGCCGGACCTCTCCTCACGCCTGAGACATTCAAAGGTAAATCAGATTGAAATAGCAAAGTCCTGTCGAGTCACGGCTGACTGAATCTGACGGAAATTAGTTTAAAACAGTTTCAGTTTTGTACAATAAATAACGCTTTATTATTGTATAAATCCCTTTAGTTACTTCACAGATGTGGATGAAAGATGTGAAATCTAATCAAGTGTTAAATCAGACTTTAGTTCCACCTGGAGTAAATCCACAAGCTACCCTGCAGTATACAAAGTCATTCAAACTAGCTGCACCTTTACCAGCTTTGAGAACACTTTCATGATCAATCATTATAAAACATATCATATACAGTGGGGCAAAAAAGTATTTAGTCAGCCACCAATTGTGCAAGTTCTCCCACTTAAAAAGATGAGAGGCCTGTAATTTTCATCCTAGGTATACCTCAACTATGAGAGACAGAATGGGGGGAAAGAATCCAGGAAATCACATTGTAGG
>NW_011341227.1:0-2510 GCF_000735185.1 Notothenia coriiceps
AATATTCTAATTTTCTGAGACAGTCCTGTATATTTCTATTAATCATTTTCGGCCTTTCGGCATTCGGTTTTCGGCCAACTGTTTCCTATTTTCGGTATCGGTTTCGGCCAAGAATTTCCCATTCGGTGCACCCCTAGTATTAACATAAAGTCATCACATCGCAACCCTACTGAAGAGCCAAGATAAATTGAAAAGGCTGAATGAAATAACCAAAAACTTTCTTTTTTGAAATTACATTTTCATATAATTTTCAGGAGTCATGCTTCTGATATCAGCTGAAGAAAAACGAAATAGCTATAATTAATCACTTGTTTTTGTTCTTCAGGAAAACACAAAGTCTGGGTCTTCCATGTTCAAACCATTTGAACAGATCACCAATTTTTCTTGTGAACACAGTGTGTAAATTCAATGTTGCCATAATATAAACATACAGTAAGTTGTTAGTAGTTATTCTGGCTGCACACTCCTATGTGTACCCGATAACTCATATGTAAATAATAACTAATCTAACTTCACAAAGCTTGATCTGTGAAATTATACCAGAATGAGCATTAAATATACATTAATTTCTGTCAAAGTGAAATTATTGTTAAATGTAAATGTATTTTGTCAGCCCTGTTACAATCAATTGGACACTTACAGCGATTGCTCGACAACCACGGTTAGTGCTGGCAACCAAGCAACCCTCTGTGGTTGCCATTGGAACCTGGAACTGCTTCCCATCCAGATGCAGGGGTCCAGCCACGCCCACAGGTACGGGCATGTAGCCAATCACGTTCTCGCAGCATGTGCCTATCACCTGGAAAACAGAAACATGAATGAGAAAAACGTCTAGAAATAGCAAGCAGCGCGTGTGTGTGTGTGTGTGTGTGTGTGTGTGTGTGTGTGTGTGTGTGTGTGTGTGTGCGTGCGTGCGTGCGTGCGTGCGTGCGTGCGTGCGTGCGTGCGTGCGTGCGTGCGTGCGTGCGTGCGTCTTCACCTTGGAGTAGTCGTAGTGGGTGTATGGCAGGGAGGACAGTGCAGAGGGAGAGGGCAGTTTGGAGGATAACATCTGTCTGCGTATGGCCACTCCTCTCTCCGGTTTCTCCATCATGGCCTCCAGTTTGTATGCAGGGATGTGTTTGGAGTTGACCAGCTGCATCACCTCAGCATCGCTCAGGAAACGAGCCCCCATCTGTAGAAACACAACCATGCAGGGACTTAAGGTGTGTTTACACTGGACGCGGAGGGAAGATTCATAATTTGAAATCATTTGTGTTTACTAGTCACTCAAACTAGACGCGCTGGCAAGGTGGTGGGGCTTATCTTATCGTTCCTGTCTATATTTACTTAAGATTGGATAAACCAAAATATATATTTTTTAATATACCAGTGAAATAAATCCACACTTTGATTGAAAGTGCTGTTGAGAAATAATATTGAGAGCTTCAGATTCAGCCCATTCCATATTTTAACACCAATTATCAATAAACTGTGTGACATAATGCTTGTCCTATAGGGCTATAGTGTTGGCTTGCATTCTACAATTACAATTTATAGGAAATGGATTACAACCAACTGCCTAATATTTAATTTCATAAAAGCACCAACAATTTTTTTAGCAGATAATCAATATTGAAGCAATATCTGGACTCCCTACAATGGGATGTTAGCCTTTGCAGCCCATTTACATGCACAAAAACCTATATCACACACTACGGGAAAGGTAAACCCCATAAGCCTTATAGATCTTTTTTAAAATCTCCGCTTCTGATCATTTCAACATGTCACGTGAAATATCCTCCTCTCCTCATGCAGTGCGGGAGAAGTGAAAGCTGGACCTGCACGAGTTGAGTTCAGGCCAGAGGAATCAGTGTCTTATCTATTGGCGTCATGCTCTAATTGGTTCAGCCTCAAAGAGAGAGTGGAGTGAGTAAGCTTATTACAACGCTCTTAGATCAGACTACTGCCTCAAACCTGCAGTCTAATTGGTGTGGCGACTGAAATAGACACCGGAGCTAAAGGTGTGCCGAGGTAAAGTATAAGCCAACCCCCGACTTGTTTGAGACTTCAGATGTGAAAGGTAGCTTTTCTCTATATTTTACAATTGATTTTAAAATCCTTACATTTAATTGTCTGGCACCCTCTTATCTCACTGATTCTCTGTCATTCTGTGTCCCTGGCCCTAATGCCTTCAACAGCAGGCTTTTTAAATATTTCAAATGTCCCCCAAAATAAAACTGGGGAAGCAGATTCTATGCCCCTAAACTGTGGAACATCCTACCAAGAGAACGCCAACTAAGTTTGGCGGTGATGGCGAAGTCGATAGGGACTTGGCTTGGCAACTGGAAGGTCACCAGTTCAAGTCCCGGCAAGACCAAGGGCTACCGAGATGCCCCTGAGCAAGGCACCGTTCCCTACAATGCTCCCCGGGCGCCGTTCAAAATGGCAGCACACTGCTCCTAACACTAGGATGGGTCAAATGCAGAGAAACAATTTCCCCACGGGGATTAATAAAGTATATCAAAATC
>NW_011341228.1:0-1942 GCF_000735185.1 Notothenia coriiceps
TCTCTCTCTCTCTCTCTCTCTCTCTCTCTCTCTCTCTCTCTCTCTCTCTCTCTCTCTAGCCAACATCCCTCACTTACAGCGCCCATCGTAATTTTTTTTCTTTTTTGCGTGTGTTTATAAATTACCTCGAGGGCCGTACCAAATGGTCTCGCGGGCCAACAAACAGCACACTCCCCGGGGAACACAGTCACCAACAAAAGACGAACCCACACTGAACACAGGAAGAGACAAGACTAAATACAGGGAGGGGTAATCACAAGATGAGAAACAGCCGGGCAGGGGAGGAGAAACACAAGGGCGACAGGTGAACTCAATCAGACAATTAGACACACCAGGGAAACTAACGACAGGGGAAAAACACAGGAAGAAGGACCAGACAATATACAAGGAGAAAAAAACCCATAACCAGAAATACAAAACTACAAACGTGACATAACATGAGAATCCTGACATAGAGAGCATCCTGACCTTCTACAGGTGCACCTTAGAGAGCATCCTGACCTTCTACAGGTGCACCATAGAGAGCATCCTGACCTTCTACAGGTGCACCATAGAGAGGATCCTGACCTTCTACAGGTGCACCATAGAGAGGATCCTGACCTTCCACAGGTGCACCATAGAGAGCATCATGACTGGCTGCATCGCGGCCTGGTACGGAAGTTGCAACGCCCTCAACATTGCAAAACTACACTGTAGCTGTATAAGATATTAAAACTTTTGAAACCTTTGGAAATACCATTTAGTGTGGCAGCATAAACGTTACTAGTGCAATAAAATATCTTTATTTTATGCTTTGATGAGGTGGACCATGACCTGTCAGTTTGCAGCTTTTGCTTCAATGGTAAGACTTCAGTAATGCTACTTTTTGGGTGTTTTAAGCTTGACACTATCAAACAGAGAACAAATTCCTTCTGCAGGACAGGTTGTGCTCTGCAGAAGAAACACAGCAAAAGTTTGACACATTTCCAAAAAGCCTACAATAGCACCTGCCTTTAAGCAACAATTGGTACAAATCGGTAATAAATACCACTACACTTGTTGTAGTTACTATCTAAATACATGTGAGTTTTGGAGTTTAAGGCCAATGTGAAGCCATGTTCTCCCCTAACCAGTCGTTAAGTATTCCTTACCTTACTGAGGGCCACACAAACAGCCTGATGACCTCTGACGCGTGAATCCTAATCCCGTATTATCAGTGCTCATCGGGATAGCAAGGGATACACACATTGGTCTTTGCTTCAGGTTAACTCTGTCTCCAACAACGTTCACAAACACTCTCCCTCACTTATTCACTCTCAGAGTCTATAAATAGATTCTGAGTTTACTGGAAACAAAGGTTGGTGTGCAGGACAGCTCTGCAAATATCAGCGAGTAGCCCAGTTTCAGATAGGGAGGGGTGGGGGGGTGGATGTGCGGCACACAGAGACAGACAGAAGCGGATCCAAATGGAAAATATATGCATGATCTATTGCAGCATTTAACTGGTCTGTCGCCAATAAGTATATCTAGGTTCAGTATGCTAATACATTATGTAGTCCTTTTACTGCCTCGGTTGGGAGGGTTACTTAAACATTTTATTCTGTCACTATAACTTGTTACCTAATCTAAGTATCACAATGTAAAAGTAATGTAACCTGATTACTTTCCGTTGATTTTGGAATACCTCAATATCAAAACCAATGCAAATAAATACAGGAGAAAAGACATAAAACGTATTGATACGTAATTGTATTATGTTAAACAGAACAATGTAACAAATCTAATGTTTTAAAAAAGGAAAACCTGCCGTTCATTAAGCAAATTCAGGAAGTAGTCTATAGCAGGGTTTCCGTTAGCCCACTGGTTCTCAACGGGGGCGGTACCGCCCCCCAGGGGGCGTTCAGAGAACATCGGGGGGCGCTGGAAGCAATATTTTTGAAAGGGGGGCGTTGAGGTGTTCTTG
>NW_011341229.1:0-2053 GCF_000735185.1 Notothenia coriiceps
TTTATTTTGTGTGTATTTGTATTTATTTTGTGTGTATTTGTATTTATTTTGTGTGTACTTGTATTTATTTTGTGTGTATTTGTATTTATTTTGTGTGTATTTGTATTTATTTTTGTGTGTATTTGTATTTATTTTGTGTGTATTTGTATTTATTTTTGTGTGTATTTGTATTTATTTTTGTGTGTATTTGTATTTATTTTGTGTGTATTTGTATTTATTTTGTGTGATTTTTTAATTATTTTGTGTGTATTTGTAATTATTTTGTGTGTATTTGTATTTATTTTGTGTGTATTTGTATTTATTTTGTGTGTATTTGTATTTATTTTGTGTGTATTTGTATTATTTTGTGTGTATTTGTATTTATTTTGTGTGTATTTGTATTTATTTTGTGTGTATTTGTATTTATTTTGTGTGTATTTGTATTTATTTTGCGTGTCTTTTTGGCCACCTTGTGTCTGTGGTTGTTTTCTCCTTTTTTGTATTCTTGTTTGTGCCTTTGTAGTAATTTTTTTAATAATATTTGGTCGCTGTTTGCCCCTTTCTGTTGTCTTTTTTGTACCTTAGTAGTCATTTTGCATATTTGTTGTTTCTTTGTATTTATTTTGTGTGTCTTTGTTGTTTTATGTGTGTTTGTGTGTTTGTGTGTTTGCGTTCGATCATTTTGAGTCATTTTGAGTCTTTTTGTGCTACATCACATGTCACTTGTTAGACACTTTTATCCAAAGAGACTTCCATACTCAACACTGAGGACAATCCCCACAGGAGCACTTTGGGGTGAAGTGTCTCAGGGACACAACGACATGCTGATTTTTGTTGTACTTTTGTATCCATGCTGCGTGTTTCTTGGTCATTTTGTGTGCCTTTGTAATGGTTTTGTGTCTCTTTGTTTGTTGGTCATTTTGAGTGATTAGGTGTCTCTTATGTTTTTCTTTTTTATAAATTGTTGGGCGTCTCAGTCAAATTGCGTATCTTTTCCCCTTTTTTGTGTCTCGTAGAGTTTGTGTGTCTCTTTCACCTTTGTCCTGAGGGTTGCAGGTGTCAGTCAGGCCCATCATGAATCCATCCATGATAAAGGGAGGTTAAATAAATATATCTTAGTTTCCACAACACACCTGTTTATAGCACCAGTTTCAGCCTCACAGGCGTTCTGTTAGTTTCACTCATCAGCCAATAGGAGGCCGGACCTGGACTTCCTTATTTGGACATTAACATTTTTATTATCCGTCCACTTCCTGCTGCAGACTTCTCCTCTTCTCAGTCTCACAATACAGAGATACCAAGTCTATGTTTTCTTTAGCTCTTTTGAATCTCAATAACTTTATTTACACAGGTATTTTATGTACTATCAATATAAAGTGCCAAACAAAACAATCCTGTCTCATTGTAGAATTTCTTTTGTCATTTTGTTCAGAATCAAACTGTGCATACAGACCACAAATAAGAGGACATTTGTTTGTGTATTGCTTCCTGCATTCGGCCCAATGTGAATAAAACAAAGGGCTGAAACATCTTTTTCTTTTTCTTTGTCTTATAATTGATGTCTTTCTCGTGATGTTCTTCAAACCAATAATCTAACAATCTTTTTTATTTCTAATAACCTCTACTTTTAATTTCACTTGTTTATTCAAACATCTATTGTCCTTTATTGTGTATTTCTATTGTTTACATGTGTTTCTTTACAAATAAACTACAGCCCGGTCACATGACTTCACGTCACCACCGCTAAGCTAAAGGAGGCTAACGTTGGGCTATAAAGGAACTACAGCCCGCTCACATGACTTCACGTCACCACCGCTAAGCTAAAGGAGGCTAATGTTGGGCTATAAAGGAACTACAGCACGCTCACATGACTTCACGTCACCACCGCTAAGCTAAAGGAGGCTAATGTTGGGCTATAAAGGAACTACAGCACGCTCACATGACTTCACGTCACCACAGCTAAGCTAAAGGTGGCTAATGTTGGGCTATAAAGGAACTACAGCACGGTCACATGACTTCACGTCACCACCGCCAAGCTAAAGGAGGCTAATGTTGGGCTATAAAGGAACTACAG
>NW_011341230.1:0-3884 GCF_000735185.1 Notothenia coriiceps
TCAATGCCGACCTATGCTGACAAGTAAGTGAAGAGTAGAAAATATAAAGGTATTGGCTATAGGGAAATGTCCCAGCAGTTTAGGATAATGAAGGTTCTAATCTAATCTATTACATAGCCATTACATTTCTAACTCCTAATGACAGGAAGGCAGAAAGCGCATTATACAAATAATAATAATAGCAGACATTTTTTAACAATGACCACAATATCATCATTTTAATAAACCAAATATGAACAATTGAGGAAAATGAGGAAGAACTGATTATTCAAATGTTGTAGTACAAGTAGTAATGTAGTTAGTGCATAAATTACTATTGGAACAAATATGTTAATTTTTTTCATTATAAGTCGATTTTTTTTGGACGAATGCTCCGGGCCAGTGGTTACAATGGTGGGGCCAGTGATAATACAATTCCACCGGCCCGGAGGGCCAGTGGCATTTTACCCTTAATGTCTACCCCTGCCCTATTAAGTTAAGGAGAGATCTTTCTAGAAAGTTTTTATTGCTTAAAAAATGTTTCCAGTGATTGCCCGTCTTTCAAGCTGCTGTCTTTTTGTTGAAAAGCTTTTTTTACTATAGTGGTATAGGTGTTGCCTTTTCATGTACACTTTGTGGGTTTGTGGCCTTAATTAAGCTCAGGGACTTAAATGAACTGTACCCACATTGGAATATGATTCTGGTACGAGTTGTATGATATAGTTCAGCTGTTCAACTGTAAACCTCTACTGTACCGAACAGGATTCTGATAATCGTCATCAATGAAATAGAAAGTAGGCCTATAGCACAACCAAAATAAATCAAACATATCAAAATGAAAAGTTGTTGTTGTTGTTACTGCATCATTCCAAAGAAACCATTTAAAAAAGGAAACCTCACTTATCTCAAATTTAGCGATTATCTCTTGACAGGACGCGAGTGTAACACAATGGGAGGTGTTGCATAGTGATAGTGCACACAGAAGGAAACACAAAACAGCTCACACTTTATGTCTTTGTTGCACATTTTCTAATAATTATTTATTTTCCTCCCTCAATCTTTTCCCTTGCTTTGATATCTGTCCTTTTGGCCTGTTGCTAGGGAACAATACAACATCTGTTTACAGTCTAGTGTGTTTTCTGGGATGTACAAGGAGGAATAACAGACAGGTTCCATGGGGGGGAGTTCAGGGTTGCTAGCTACTGCGACCCAATTTGAGCCGCAGTGATTTTTAATGAGGGGGTCGGCATGGGGTTTGGAAGATGCAGAGTCTCTTCACAGACGGAGCCGTTTGACTACAGGCCTCATCACGCTGCATTACAATAAAGCTTCAGCTTAGCATATCATCCCCCTTGGGGTGCTGTATTGTTGGAGTCAGGGATGAAAACCGCCGTAGTTCCTTGATTATCTCGCTCATCAGGGCCAAGCTTTCAGCATGAGGACACTGCTTCGCTTTCTGTCAAGCTGTCAGCTATGGTCATTAAAATCCAAAGCATGAGCAGGGAGGTAAAGTTAGGAAAAAACTTGAAAACCGCAAGGGTGAAAGGATAAAACATCAGTGGAGGAAAGGTCCAAAGTCAAGTTATGTGTACATGTTCCGATTTTTAAATATGCAGCCCATATTCATTGTTTTTTAGCAATAAAACGTAGGGAATAGAGATTGATAGCCAGAAGTTTTTGAAAAAAACTGTTATAATTCACCATTCTGAACCTTCAAACTCCGATTGTGCAGTAGTTAACCAAACATGAACATTAGATTATTCATGTCTGTATGATAATCCTTATTTATTTCAGTCTCGTAGTTATGGTAAACATAGGTTGTATGCTAGATGGAAACGCTTGATCTAGCGTGAGGGTTAAATTAAGAATAGGATGTCAGGTAACGATTCGAATAATCTGTTTGCATATTTGATTATTATTTGTTCAATGAAACTGTGACGTGATTTTGGCAAGCCCAAATAGGTGTCCTACATTAATTGTTGATTTAATCACTAATTACAGTAAGAGTGTGATTAATGTGAATCGTGTTGTTTGTTTAAAGTTAACAACTATTCTGGTGTTTTGAATTGGACAGCAATACAAGAAACACGTGCTAAATGTGAGTCTTACAGGGAAACAGTCATCTGTTAGCCTATGATGACTCGCTGCAAAACCAACTTTTAGCCTTTTTGTTTATTTGTTTAATGAAACCGTATGTTATGGTTATGTTATTTAGCAGAGGCTTTTATCCAAAGTGACTCACAAAAAACATAAAATAACCATAATTAACATTATAATATCAATACAAATAGTTACATAGTCAAGTTACATTACTTATTAAACCAATTTAACAGGGTAATTAGTCATCTGTAACCTACTACATTTAAAAAAAGTAAACTTCCCAACCCTGATCATTAATTATAGTCAGCTAATTAATTAAACTTCAAAGGATGACAATAGCATGTCAATATGATCTGTGCGTCCGCTATATTAAATCAGCAGTAGCCTAAGTTCTGTCTTCAGTGTAAATGCTTCTTTAATAGTCATTGTATTACTATTTGAATTCATTGTAAATAATCTTAACTGTGCTGACTGCCTGTTTACTGTTTATCAGACAGTCTCATCATTTTTGACATGTTGTGTAATATTGCATGAGGTGTTTTAGTCAGTTATTATGTCGGCCTATTCTGTAGGTTAGAATCTGTCGTGTCAGAATCTAACAATTAGGCCTAATTTATGTCTGTCTGTGAAATTATTTCAAAATGTTCAGTTTGACCAATTAGGCTCTCTCTTTTCAAGATGCATATTACAATCCAAGAGGGGAGATCCTTGCCGGACCTTCAACGGTGCATTACCTGTTGTGAAGACTTTCACTGCCCATTCTGTGCCTCAGATTTGTTCCGTCCAGCCAGACTGGGCAAGGTCCAAACCCATTTAGAGAGCCACCTCAACCGTTCAGCAGTTCTCCATGAAGGTAAAGTTAGCAAACATTCTCTTGTGAAATGCAAATGGAGTTGCAATGTGTCTGCATTAAAAGCAGCCTGAATGTTATGATCAGTTCCATTTGAGCAATACATCTAAATAAGTCCTTCTATGATTTGTTTGTGGTGACCAATTACTTGATTCAGATGTTTGGTATTCATAATTTACACTTTAAAATAATATGATCACAAAATAATAATACTACAATTCTATGTTCTTATGTTTAAGGGTATACCATTTACAGATGTGGATTAAATTGCAGACCAGGATATCATTTTCAATGCTTGTACTGCCAATCAATGCTGGCGCGCAAAGCTAACATTGTAAAACACCTGGCTTTGTGCAAGGCGAAGCACTCTGCCATAACCCCCATCATCACAGATCCAGCAATCCCCATCATCACAGATCCAGCAATCCCCATCATCCCAGATCCAGCAATCCCCATCATCCCAGATCCAGCAATCCCCATCATCACAGATCCAGCAATCCCCATCATCACAGATCCAGCAATCCCCATCATCCCAGGGGGAAAGATGCAAAGGGTCCGTGCAGAGCCAGTACTGAAGAAGAAATGTCCCTTATGCCATGTTCTCATAAATAAAAAAAATGTGAAAAGGCACATGGAAAGAAAGCACTCAGCCGAACGAAAGGACATAACCGTAAGTTCACACCTACAAAGTGAATGCATAGATCCTGAAAATGGAGTCTATGCTGTCCACAAAGCCTTCCATGGAACAAGTATTCCTCTGCATGTTCAGAATAAAGTGTGGGGAGAAAATCAGCATGTCTCTTGTGAAAACAATGAGTGCCAGGTGAACATGGAGTTGGCATGGAGGAGTGGAATTAAAGCCTATCAATGTACACATTTAAAATCCATAACCTACTGTTTATCCTATGCCTCCCCTATTGAGCTTGATGAAGAAATTCTAACGGAGATGGTGAAC
>NW_011341231.1:0-2776 GCF_000735185.1 Notothenia coriiceps
TCACTCCTGTTCTGAAGTCTTTACACTGGCTTCCTGTGTGTCAAAGAATATATTTCAAAACACTGCTGGTGGTTTATAAAACTTTGAATGGTTCAGGCCCAAAATACATTTCTGACCTCCTGCTAAATTATGAATCATCCAGATCTTTCAGGTCTTCAGGGACTGGTCAGCTTTCTGTCCCAAGAGTCAGAACTAAACATGGTAAAGCAGCGTTCAGTTATTATGCTCCGAATATCTGGAACAAACTCCCAGAAACCTGCTGGTCCGCTGCAACTCTGACTACTTTTAAATCCAGACTAAAGACTTTTCTTTTTGCCGCTGCTTTTAATTGAACTATTAATATCTTAAACTGCACTGTAACTTTTATTCATTTATTTTTTCTTTTAATATTTATTTTTTATCTTTGCTTTTTAAATGACTGTTTTTAAATGCCATTTTCTTAATGTCTTTAATTTTTGTAAAGCACTTTGAATTGCCTTGCGTTGAAAGGTGCTATATAAATAAAGTTGGAGAAAAATACAGTGATTTAGAGAAACGATGCTTATCAGCTAAATGTTTGGCGTCTTTGAATTGAAAATAAACAGAATTATGAGATAAATTTAAATTAATATTCTTTTTAAATGTCTTATTTGTGAAAATTGTTTAGAAAAAGACAGAAACTACAATTTTATTCTATTTCATGTCTGCTCCATTCAAGATTGCTTAAACTAGGAGCATGTGGACAATAAAGAGTTAAGGAATTAATGTCCAAGTTTGACTTATAACGGTCAGTAGACAGTGACTATTTGAGTAAACCCATTTCATCCAAAGAGGAAGACAAAAGTGCCTCAAGTTGTTTGTTATTTGGAATTAGATTTAAAGAACAACAGATCACCTCCTTTTTATCACTTGTAATCCCTCTTCCCTCTGTGAAGCACTCATTCTAGTGATAAACAGAACATGAGTTCAAGGATTTAGGCTGTCTAAACTCCGAACTACAATCTCAAAGTATTTGCCTCTCAGCAACACCAGAAATTATTTGCCGGAAAAGCCTCTAAAAAAGGTATTTTGAACTTTGCTTGGTCAATCTTATGTTAAGGGACATAAGATTGTGCCTTAACATAAGATTGGGCACATGGTTGTGCCCTTTTCATTGCAACACTTCAGGATCAGAATACATTTTATATGATGACAATGTAGGGATTATTGTTGAGAAATTATAGGAAACAAGAGTTTCAATGTTTAGTAGGATTTCCACTTCCTACCTCCTACAAAAGTGATGGCTGGTAACAGGTGAATCATATTATCAGAACACAAAAACACTTATGAGAAGTTGGCTATCATTACCACTACAGTAGGGAATGTGCATTTACAGGAATGCATTTATTCACATATGATCAGATTGAGCACTTCAGCTGGGGAAACATCAGTTTCATGAGAAGGCCACACTTTACTAATCACTAATCCTGCAGTAGCGCCTGGGTTAATGTGACTCTACTACATCATCATTATATAATACAGCCTGAGGTATGAGAAAACAACATGGCTGCACTGTGTGAACTGCCAGGCCTTACTGAAGTCAAGGGATTATCCGAGGACACAGACGGAGCAAAATACAGCAACTTTCTGTGCGAACATTACATCTGAATTGGGATTTCCCAAATGTAGGTCCATTCAGGAAGAAGTGTAGCAGAGACATACTTAGCCCTTTGGAGTCCTGGGCTAATTTGGCTGTTTTCGCATACTTTTGATTTGTCTTACTAAACCCCATTAAGAAATGTTTGGCATGTCAATGTTTGGTATCTTTCTTTTAAGGACAACCTCACCTATATAACCTGATAGTTATTTCTTTCATTTTGAGATACTATATGAACATTTTGGACCCAAAATCACAAAAAAAAGTAAAAACAGATTTTGAAAATGATATTATTTTTCATATAGGTAACACAAACATACACAACGAAACCATTTGAAAGCTGGAAATATATACATGGGATGTCACTATGATAATGTGAAAGTTTGATTGAGGTAGCATGAACCTATATACACATTTTATGAACAAATAACAGGTGTATCCATAGGCTTTTTTCCTCATTTCTCAAGTTCTGTCAACAGTGACACAGTAGCACAACAAAACATTTAAAAGCTTAAATAATGTACATGGGATTTCCTTCTGATAAGGCAAAAGTGTTATTATAAATATAATACAAATATATATATATATATACACATTATGTACAAAAATCAGTTTTTTCTGTCTTTATCTGTGCCACGCTTCAAAGCAGTTTCTGTCAACGACACAGAGGGCAACATCACAGGCTCCTCCTCCTCCTCCATGTCAAAAAACAAGCTTATAGCTTGACTCACGTTCAGAGTTCTCTTCATCATAGTTGAATCTTCAAAACTCTAAATCTATCTAACTATATCTAAATTCTCAATGTTTGTCTGTCACTTTACTTCAATCGGAGTCTCCCGCCGTCTCTCTTCGTCTCCCGCCGCCTGTCTTCGTATATCTTCGTCTCTCTCCATTTCCCGCCGTCCCTCTTCGTCTCTTTTCGTCTTGCTTCGTATCACTCCGTTTACCTGATTACCTCACCCCCTCCCTGGTAAATAGATCCTGTTGAGCAGAGTCTACAGTTTCCAGTATTTTACGTTTCGTAAAATGATAAAATACGGCGAAGAAATTAAAATATGTGCTTCCATTATTCATACTTTTGAAATATATTTGTATTAACTTTATATCATCGTATCTCCGTGTTTATTGGGTCTTTTTGCATGAAACAAAGACTGGCATATA
>NW_011341233.1:0-5228 GCF_000735185.1 Notothenia coriiceps
GATCCCAAGAATATTGCTGAACTGAAATAGTTTTGTAAAGAGGAATGGTCCAAAATTCCTCCTGACCGTTGTGCAGGTCTGATATGCAACTATAGGAAACGTTTGGTTGAGGTTATTGCTGCCAAAGGAGGGTCAACCAATTATTAAATCCAAGGGTTCACATACTTTTTCCACCCTGCACTGTGAATGTTTACATGGTGTGTTCAATAAAAGCATAAAAACATATAATTGTTTGTGTGGTTTTAGCTTAAGCAGACTGTGTTTGTCTATTGTTGTGACTTAGATGAAGATCAGAACACATTTTATGACCAATTTATGCAGAAATCCAGGTATTTCAAAAGGGTTCACATACTTTTTCTTGCAACTGTATGTGTGTGTGTATATATCCGCATCTGTAGCCTGTTATTGTCTCATTATACCGCACTGTGAATGAATTCAAAGTAAATATATAAGTCGTCATGAACACATCTGTCCATCAGACAGATGCTGCTGTCATCATTAATGGACGTCTCTTTAAAATGACCGCTGAGAGGAGAGGAGTTCTCATTTCTCTAACCGCCTGCTGCTTCCCCTCCTCTCTCCTCGGTTCCCCTCCTCAGTCCTCTGCTCGCATCTCCTGTGGGCGGCACCAAGTCTCGAGGATAGGAGTCGAGGGGGGGGAATTTGAGTATTGAGAAACCGCTTCTGTTTCCACGGAGTTCAGGTAGAGGACGTTACAGGCTGAGGGGAGGGACAGACAGAGAGGTGAGCATCATGAACACACCTCACAGGGTCCCGTTAGGAAGAGAGGGGTCACATGCTCCTTGTTTCAGCAGGTCAGCAGCCGTGCTGATGTTATTCACCGGGAGACCCTCCGGAGCAATCATTTCAGATAAAAAGTGCATTTCCTGTCAAATGTATTACAAAACAATTACCCAACTAAAAAAGCAGGAGAATATATGTTTTAGCTGCTCCTGCTTAAGTTAAAAAAAGTACCAACCTTTATCTGGGATTTTGAGAGCGGAGGGAAAAGAGACCAGGTTCTAGGATCTGCCATTTTCTCGATAAGGTATTCCTTTTATGCTATTACACAAATAAAACTAAAAAGATGCTCACATTTAACAGGCGAGGAGCAGGACAGGTTTGGCTCTTTGCTAAAATAAGATCTAAAAATAAATGAAATAGAAACAAGGCATTTATAAAGTGCTTTCCATTCATAGAAACCACTCAAAACACTTTATAACCCAGGCCAACAGTTACCCATTCACACACTGGTGGCAGAGGCTACCATACATGTGTGACCTGCTCATTCACACACACACACACACACACTAAATATCTCCTAAATAGAAAGAACGCAAACAGATGCAGTATGTCACCAAACTCCGAAAGACTGATTCTTTTGTTAGCATCATGTCATTGACTGCTATTCAAATAATTTATTGACAATGGTTATATTCATAACTATGAGACATGAGTCATTGAGTTAAGCTGTGATAGAAGAAGAAAAGGCCCTTTGTGTAATTCTCAATCTATCTCGTTCAATATATCTGTGACGGTGTTTCGCGAATTAAGCTCATTATGACCAACAAATGATTGTATATGTACAACAATCTATGTTGCTTTCAGTGAATTTCTTGCAAATTAATTGGCAATTTCTTATGAATGTTTTTAGCAAAAAAAAGAGACTGAAACAAGAACTATTGGGCTTCATTATTAGTTTTATTTATTCAAAACATCCTTTTAATAACTTTTAAACCTGACAATATAAACCGTTTAGTTTTTTTAAAACCCTGGTAAACCAGTCACACGTTTACAAACTGTCCCTTTAAAAAAATAATAAATCTAAATTGTTTTAAGTTACTTTGTTTCCATTTTAAAGTCAACCTCATGACAGAACAGATCCTGTAGCAGAAATAATTAGACAACATTTTGTGAGGTTTCCGCCAACAGCCATGAATAGTGATAATGTACTTCCTGATTGGAGGATGAGAAATGAGTCATACGACAGAGGAGTTGATCAAAACACGCAGATGAAGGGTAACGCAGAGGAAATAACCGTGTAGATCCATTACGGTCTGACCGAATGCAATTAAACTTAAAAATACACACACTTTCATTCATTAACATTTTTCTGTTGCACATCCGGATTTTTAAGGCCATCTTTGAAAGGATACTGTATACAGATGTTCCTATATTCCTCAGTAGCTTAGCCAGGAGTGTAAATGATAAAAAATATTGTCTGTTACTGTCATTAACTCCAGAATATCCTAGTTTATAATAAGACATAAGCGCTGAGATGCCAATGACAACAAATTGCAGAGATTTGTTTTTAAAGTAAGAGACGTCTTACCAGTGTGTATAACTTCCAACTGATAAAAGCTTCGTCAGGATCATCTTTTAAAACGTTAAAAAACAAGGTGGAAAATAAAGTTGGCAGGTGAATAAAAAAAAGTGTGGTGTTTGTTGTTGTAATACCCATTTTGACCACAACAGGTCGAAGTGCACTACTAAAAACATTGTGTCCCATTATTGTCATGACTCTTTGACCAATCCTTCTATTGGCTAGAAATATATTTTAATTGAAGTTTAAGAAAAATAAAGGCTTGCCGAAATTAATATTACAACACACGTTGATCATTTTCACCAGTTTTAAGATTTAAAAGAAAATAACAGAATAGTGATTGTTGTGATTTCTTCACCTGGCAAAACTACCTTTTCTCCACCCGTTTCAAACAAGAAACACTTGAATCACCTTCTTTGTTACAGGAGAGAAATGGTTTTCCTGATTACTGGATTTCCCCCCCCCAACAACTCCATCTCAGGGCCTCCGTATTAGCTTCGGTAATAGCTTATACAAAACATGTAGCCTGAGAGCAGTTTCCTCTGTGACACTCCTCTGCCCTGAATCTAAAATCAGTATGCTAACACCTGATGTGAAATAACATCTCAACTCCTTTAAAAGCATCTGTGATATGTTAAATGCCATTTTCAGCATCAGTTCAATTAAACAGCAAAAGCAATATGTTAAACAATATGTCCCAGTTTCGAGGTGCAAAAACATTCAATCATTAAGGTTTCCCTTCTGAGGTCGCGCTAAATCCCAAACAGAAAACAGCAAGCCTCCTCCTTTACACCTCAGCCTTCAGTCCAACAGTGTAACATCACAAAGCTGCAGGACGCTCCCATGTTACGACAGCACACAGCCACGCAGCGTTAATTAAAGCTAAATGCCTTTGTCAGCTTGGAATGTCTGCCATTCCCTTTGAAGAAAGAGCTTTCTCTGTCCTGCCTCTGAAACAGGGACAAAGAGTGCTTGACGTTCAGCTAGTCACTCCTCTATCAGCGTCCGAACATGTGACTCATTCCGTCAGCAAGTTTGAGAAGTCAACCTTTTCTTTAACTGTTATTGCATTGGGCAATGATCAGCCCTGTTAATGTGAGTATAAATCCAAAGAAAGAGCAGGAAATATCCACACCTAACACAGGAATTCCCCTGTTGCCCGGCTACATTGTTAAATGGCACGAGTTATCAGCTGCTTATGTAACAAAGAGAGAGCACCATCTGATGTGGTCTGCTGCTTGTGTGTGTCGGCAAGAAGCATCCTGGACTGTGCAGCGTCACCTCACAGCAGGGGAGCGCTGAGGGCGTGGCCGGAGGAGGGGTGCCTGTGCTTGGAGCGCGTGGTGTTGGAGCCGCAGTCGATGTATCGGTACGCCTCCAGGCTGTTCTGGGACGTCCGCACCATGTATGAGGTTTTTACCGTGGTTCTGAAAACAAGCGGAACGATACATAACTTAACCAATTTCTGTCATCACCACAATAAAACCAAAAGACCACATCATAAGGCGCTTTCACACCAAGTACTTTTCCCAGGAATAGTTCCCGGAACTTAGTTCCCCAGAACTTTGATTACCTGGAACTATCTAGTAAATTGCGTTCACACCGGAATAGAGTGGCGAAGTCACGCCCATCTACTTCCGGTCCATGGGACCTTATTTCGGAAAAATTATGTATTGAAGTCAATGGAGAGAGAAAAAGTATCTTTCGATCCCGTTTGAATTGTGCCACGAATTACACATATGATATTTGTCAATCTTAAAAAATGTCCATGTCAAAAAAGTCACAGTTTTTCGTAAAACTGTTGAAATATAAGACTATGAAAAATACGCAACTAGAAAGACTACAAATCCCAGAGTCGCGTAAGTGATGTCATAATTGTTTTCCTCCACTAAAATAGAGATAGCTAAGATAACGTTAACAAGATGCCTGTGTGCTTAGTACCAGGTTGTTATCATACCATACTTGCTCGTTCTTTCGCTTCCCGTCTGATGAAAGGACCAGGAGTGGCTGGATCAAGTTAGCTACCTAGCTAGTAGCTAGCACGTTAGTTAGCTAGGCCCCGCCTTGGGTCCATTTTCTTACTTAAGCCCTTAATTCAATGAGGTGAGCATTAAAGTTTCAACCCCAATGTCTTTAAACAGTTAAAGTTAGTCGAGTCATATGTCACGTGGGGGAACCTGTTGAAGAAGTGATGTCCCAAGAAACCGTTGAGGTGGATCATCTCTATACATACACCAATTCTTAGCCGGGGGAAGAAAATTGCTTAATGCAGCATTTACAATGAGCGCGCCGGACCTTTTTCTTACTATGCTTTCCCACGCTATCGCGACAGAATGCGTTTGACCATTAAAACCATAAACAAAGATCGGGCCAGTTTCTTTCAAAAAGAAAGGAAATCCAAAGGAAAGCGGCGGCCAAGGCAGCTTTATGCCAATGACATTCCTTTCCCTGGGACGTGTTTTTTCCCATGTGGGTGAAAATAAGTGAGGGTTTAAGTCAATCCTAGTTTTAGAGAAAACAGTAGTGACGGCCATCTTGGGGTTGGACTCTTGGGGGGGTTTGTTTTTGGTTCTGCGAGAACGGCAGAAAGGATTGTTAGTTTTTCTTCTGAAGCGTTTACGACAAGAACTTTCCTTGAAAAATTATCCTTTTTAAAAATTGAACCAACATCATTAAATGTGGTAATTAATTTTTGGTTTGGGGCCAATTCAAACGGATCGGAAAGACATAATCTTTTCTCTCCTCCATTGGACTTTCAAATACATATTATTTGCCCCGAAATATTCCATGGAGATGGGATCCCCGTAGGAAAAGGGGAAAGGGGCCCTTAATCGCCACTCTATTGCGCCAAATCCAAATATCACCCCTCGAACCAGCCACCTCCGTGGAAGGAGTTGAACCGCGC